>NW_015542339.1:971058-973225 GCF_001515605.1 Sinocyclocheilus anshuiensis | reverse complement strand
TATATATATATATATATAAAATTGTTTTTAGATGTTGTTTTTTATTTTTAGATATTTGTTTTTTATTAAGTGCAATGCATTATATTAAACAATTTTGTTAATAATGTTTTTCAAATTTAACAATATATTTTTGTTTTTCCAAACTGAGTACAAATTGTATCAAAATACATGTTTTAAAATATAATTGCTTTTAGAAATAGTTTTTAATTTAACAATTATTTTAGTAAAAGTATCTGATTTTAATTAAAATCAATTATTTATTATTATATTTATTATATGAGAAAGGACAAAAATAATTAAAAAAAAACAGCGCCATAATATTTGACCAATACATTTGGTGACCAATAAGAATCAAGTATTCCAGAAAGCCATGACTTCTTATAAGACCAAGATAGGAAGCAAATGTATAAAACATATGCAAGTTTTGTGAAGTTGACGTACGCTTTCTCAGATTGGCTTTGATTTGAAGACTGATGGATTGCATTATCAGGATGTGTTGTGATATGGCTGTAAGTTCTTGTCAGGGAGGGTTTGGGTTTCACACCCACTCGGAGCACTTGAAAGCGAGAGGAGAAGCTGACAGATTGACTGCGATCTGGTTTTGGGAGGAGTTCTCACGTAGAAGCCACATGAGAAAAGCCAGGCGGCGTCTGCGAGGGCCTTATCTGTGCTGGCCAGCACTGCAGCCCCGCGGCTATTGTTGTTTTATCTGGACTGAGCTTTGTTCTGCTGGTAACAATAGCTCTGTTTCATGTGAGCAGGCATACAGTATGATTGTTCAGTGCAGTACACTTGAAGTTCTACAGTATTAAATAAAGTTACTTAAAAGAAGTTACTTTGCCTTGAGATGTGCTTTGATGTACCAGTCAAAAGTGTAGATTCAACTGCTCATTCTTCATTAGTCGTAACTTAGGCGAAGGTTAGGATGATTCCAGGTGCCCTGATCAGAGAGGGGCTCCAAAGGGGCCTTTCACTATCTGCTCCAAGTAACCCACTTGCTCCATACATGTCCATTAAAAATGCATAGCTAACATTTGTTTTTGCAGCCTATTTATTTCATTCAATTATTTTAATGAAGTTTTTAAATGATTTTTTAAAATAAATTAACTATATATAGTTTTTACAGACTGGATGCAAATATTTGTTTTATTAACATTTATTACATTTTTTTTAATTATTTTTATTTCAGCTAACACTTTTTTATAAATTGAGCGCCATTATTAAACTATTTTATTAATAATAATTTTATAATTTAATGATATATGTTTTTCTTTTGTTTCTACAGATTGAGAACTTATTTTATTAAAATAAAGATTGCATTTATGTAATTTTTTTTTTTTTACATTATTTTCAATTTAACAACAAATATTTTTCACAAATTGAGTGTGATTTTTGTAATTGTAATCAATTATATTATTATTATTATTATTATTATTACTAAATCAAAGAGATGTGTAGCTTCTGTTCAACCTTACATTTTCTTTTAATGTTCTATTTATTTATATATTTAATTTCCATAGGAAGTTATGCATTGATGATTGAGGTTTTGGGGTTGGTTTTCTGATCTTGTGCCCAGAGGAGTTCTGTGGGTTTTTGATTAGTCTGTGGTTTCACTCGGCAAAAAAATCTAAAGGAATCAAAGTGTCTGAGGATTTTGGTTTGGTGTGATATCCATCTGACCGGCTAAAGTTTGTGTCAAGGATATCAGATGACATTTTATGGAGTTTAGGGAGAAGTTGTTCACATTTTTAGCCCTTGTGAACTGATGAATCATCTCACTTTTTGGCTCTGGAAAATCTGATATATCAATGTCCTTTGTACTTGCTATGCATATCTACAGTTTATTGGGAACGTCCCAATCTTGCACAGGACTGATTTATATTTTCAGATCTGTTTCAGATTATAAGAGCATCTGCATCTGGATAATGTCTATTATTCTCTTATCTAGACCCTTCTGGTTCTTATATATCAATTTGAAATCTTTCATCCAGACATGCAACTGTTTTAGTGCCATGTTGATGATAGTTCTTTATAATAAACAGACAAAGTAGATGTTTTTAGTATGCAGTTTATTGACTCTAATAATTATAGAGTTTATCAAAGAGACAAGAAATCACATAAAATGTAACTTTATTTAACTCTTTGGAATTACACTACTAGTAAAAAG
>NW_015542339.1:955942-970993 GCF_001515605.1 Sinocyclocheilus anshuiensis | reverse complement strand
AATAACATTGAATAAAGATTGGGTAGACCGATTCATTATTTGTCCTTTTACATCTAAATTTAGTATTTAGGCTAGTATGCAATGTAAGATTAGAAAAAAAAAAGTCAGGAAAATAATAGAAGACATAGACCATCCAACAAGAAAGTCACAAATGCCACTATTATTCACTTGTGGCTTTAATGCAGACTAAAGTACAACCACTGTGTCCAATTCTTTGGAAAAAAATGTGGAAAAAATTACTTGGTCATCTAAAATAAACCATTTTCCCATAGAAAAAGGCTCATTTGCTCTCATCCATATGGAAAAGAAGAATCGGATGCCAGCTTTGATTAAGATTTTGCTCATGTTAGTTTGTTGCAGTTTAATTTTAGTGTTAATATGTAAACACACTCCAAAAGCCTTTCTGAAAGCCTTTCTGAAAACTGAAATTGTAAAGATATTTTCTGACAAAAAGCTTAAAATACAACAAATATGAGAATGATTTCCAGTGCAACACTCACCATGAAAATGCTGTAGTGTCTAATCAGAAGACTTCTGAAAAAATGCTCAGAATGAATTAATGAATGAATAAAAAAATATTTTTCTAAATTAAAGTGAAAATGCTAATAAATATGTAAAATAAGAAAGTAAAAAAAAAAAACATGAATAAACTCACCTACAGTACCTTTTAACTGCCTTTTAAAGGTGTTAAGGCTGTTTACTGTACGTCATTGAACTTGTTAACCTGGGCAGGTGGATATTGGGAAGTCAGCCAGAGATGCCGATCAGCCGTCATTGTATTCGTGTGTCTGTAGAAGAATTGCTCTGAATGTGCGTGTGTTGGCGAGGCCGCAATCAACATCCTCCATAAATGACTCAATAACCCATTGTGGTGCCTCTCTATTATCTTAATTAATTGGCCCTTCTCTCTATCAGCCCAACAACAACAATGCCCTGGCAAACTTAGTACTTCCTTCCCACAATGCATCTGTTCGAACCTGCTGTCTGGCGCCAACCCCAGGAAGGTCAGAATGAGGCTGGAAGTGGCTCTGTGTGGGCCAGGGCGAAGGGAAGCTCTGTTTAAACACCCAACCAGCTGTTTCGACAAATAATAGTAACTTCGTCATCATTCAGCCAAACTCAATCTTCAGCCAAGCTAAATTCTGATGTTATTTCTGCTTACAGAGCCCAAAACAAGCACGGTTATCATTGTACTACCAACTGAGATTCACAATGTGTCGGTCATGAATCATGTATATATTTGTCTTCCATTGTTTCTGAGTGATTTCATTGTAATCTGCAGCTGTTTATTCCTTTAGGATTGGGATGGAGTGTGTGGAGCTTTGCGGAATAGGGAACAAACCTAACATTTGTTTACATGTGCTGTTTCATAGTTGTAGTCACACACAAAAAGACTCAAGATAGCTCTTGTGACATCCATGATAAGCAGCACTAAATATAGTTTGGCAATATAATCCTATAAAAAGTAAGTAAACCAACCTAGAATCACCCAGAACGCTTGAGCAACCATTTAACCATACGTTAATAAATGTCAATAAATTTCTATTTTTTATTTCTATTTTTTGTAGCTGTGGTGCACCAACTATATTTGATCTAGTCCTATATCTATCTATGCAATGCTGGGTAGTATACTTACAAATTGTAGTCCATTACTGATTAAAGATTACACAGTGAAAATTGTAGTTGGTAATGTAATCTAGGTTACTCGTAATGTACTCTGACTACTTTTAGATTACTTTTAGATTTCTTTTTACCTACCTTGTTTTAAGCTAGGTAGGATTTTTGTAAAGGAAACCTTAAAAGAGAAAAAAAGAAGATTTAGGGAGAATCAATACATTCTGAATAGTTTAATGGCATTTAATTAATTATATGTAATCATGTCATATAAAAGTAACTGTAATCTGATTATGAGCATTTTAAAATGTAGTATAATCCAATTATGAGTACTAAATCTTTGGAATCTGAAAACATAGTCCAGATTACATGTAATCAGTTACTACCCAGCACTGATTCTATGCTATAAATATGGAGCTGGTTATATGATGAAAGCACCAAAATATATTAGTTTACAAATCACGCACTATGCTAAGTGTTTTAAGGTCCTAACATAGTATTGTGCAATGAAGTGCACAAAAAAACGAGCCATTAATTGATAATCTTATGATCTACACTTGATTTGTGTGAAAAGGAATAAAAGTTGGTGTTTTACTGCTACTAGTGGTCATTACAGCTGGAAACTACAATGAATTGTACGTATAGGTATGTTTTTGGATTTTTGCCAAAATGTTTTTCCAGTGAGCTCAAGCTGTTATGTCACACTGCTCAGATTACAGTTCTTTTTGGTGCTACTAGCGGTGCAGAAATCCAACACTTAACCTCCACACCCCAATATCACAATACAAATTTTTACTAGACCTCAGAGACGGAGGTGTTTTGGACACATATATCTGATTAGCCGTATCCCGACACGCTTGTCTAAACCTCTGAACCCTGCGTTCCTCACCATCACATATCGCTCCACCTGGAGCAGAGATACTTGCACCCCCTCTGGCTGGACGACCCTTGAGGTCCCGGGATGTCAGAGAGCTCGGTGGGGATCCTTACCTCCCGGTATGGGGCTCTCGCTCTGTTTTCTCATCCTTTCAAACGAACGGCACTGGAATTCTTCAAGGCCAAAGAGCCAAAGATAAATCAAGTGAAGATTATAGAGGACTGCGCATCAGCTGAGATAAAAAAAAATCGCCATGGGGGTTGCTATCATATGTGATTTAGCCTCTTTTTTTGTAGCGCCCTACATGCCTCGATGCTTTTGTAACCGTGTGATGTGAAAGATGAATTCATAGGTATGAAACCTTAGAGGTCTAGCTTTAGGATAAAAGCTGTCCTTGTTATTTAGTATCACTATCTGTTTTGGATTAGGTGTCTTAGCGTAAATCATTTGCTAACTCCCGTCAAGCACACATGTTGTTGAGATGCTCTCTTTTATTATGACGGTTGACCCGTGCCGTTTCATCTCCTACAAATTGCTCTCAAAGGCTTAGCAGAGGGATTTCGAAGCTATCTGTAATTGGCTTTAATTAATGTGCTCTCAGGTTCTGTCATGTGAGGCAAAACAGAGTCCTCTAACTTTCCTAATGAACAGCATTCGCAGACAACAACAAGAATAGGACCTCTAATTTTGGTCTATAGCTGCTGTAAATATAAGTCCCCTCAAGTGCCCTGGGATCACGCTAATGTATAAAAGAGTCTCTCTGGAAATACTTTGCTTAATTTCACTGGAGTACCTTATAATCATGCCCAGACGGAATCTGCAGACTCTTTTTTTGGGGATTTTATCCATTGATTTTGGGGGGAATTTGTGGAATGTTCTTAAAGGGATGGTTCACCCAAAAATGAAAATGCTGTCATTAATTACTCACCCTCATGTTGTTCCAATTCTGTGAGACCTTCGCTCATCTTCGGATCACAAATTAAGCTATGTTTGATGAAATCCAAGAACTTTCTGACTCTGCAACGCAACTGACACGTTCAAGGCCCAGAAAGGTAGTAAGGACATCATTAAAATAGTCCATGTGAAATCAGTGGTTCAACCTTAATTTTATGAAGCTACGAGAAAACAAAAATAACAACTTTGAAGTCGTTACTGTCTTGACACAGAAGAGAAGAAATTGGTGAATAAAGCCTTTATTTTTGTTTTTCCATTCTGTTGCTGTCTATGCAGGGTTCTCTCAAATTTCATAAAAAAATTATCTTAAAGGGATAGTCCACCCAAAAATGAAAATCATTAAAATTTCATTAAAACATCTTAATTTGTGTTCTGAAGATGAACGAAGGTCTTACAGATTTTGAATGACATGGGTGAGTAATTAATGACAGAATTTTCATTTTTAGGTGAACTATCCCTTTAAATGTGGTAGAATGTGACTTTATTTTATTTTAGTGCTGCTTAAACTTTCAAATCCAAGACCTTTTAAATCAGATTATTTCATTGATTCAGTTGAACCAGTTCACTAAACCAATCATTAGCTGCTGCTCTTTCAGACATGACAACAAAATAATTAACAATTAAACTCAATATTAACTCATAATTATTAATTGTAATTAATCTATAATCTTAATTATTAATGAATAAAACGTAATAAAAACCTATTGTCACAGCTACGCTGAGATAAACGCACGAAGAAGATGAAGATAAATGCAAATAGTCTTTAATAAATCCACACAAGGGTAAATCCAGGACCGAAAAGGCAGGAGACACACTTATGCCGAGTTCACACTGCACGATTTTAGCCCGATTTTTCACTCGCCGACAGGTTTTGTGAAATCGCCGACTGAAATATTTGGCATGCTAAATATCTGGAGCTGTCGGCGATTCACAATCACGCTGTGTGAAATGAGTTCTGACTGAAAAACACATCGGCGATGACCTACAGCCAATGAGAGACCAAGATACAGGGCAGCGGGAAGTTCGGGGAGGAGTTATATGAAACGTAGTTTGCGGACCAGTGTTGCCAAATTCGCGATTACCGCCGGTTGTTTTTTATGTCAGCAGACCCCAATAACGTGATATTTAGGCCCTGGAATGTGAATTGTACCAGGAGAACCCCGCCAAAAAAATGTTTATTTTACCCCCGAACGCGATTTTTACTGGGGGACCCCCTCGAAAGCAATTGGGCTATTTTCAGGCTAGTTTGGAGTAGTAATTGGGCAGGTTGTGTAGCAAAAACCTGGCAACCCTGCACCAGACAGAGCTGTCAGCCATTCTTCCTATTGTGAAGTCATGCAGTGTGAAACCCCCTATCGGCGATCCATCGTGCAGTGTGAACACAGCAGCAACTGAATGCTACCCCAGATAGTCACACAGTGTGAAAACAACGGTGATCCGATGAGTTTGAAAATCGTGCAGTGTGAACTCGGCATTAGGGATGTAGTAGACCGGACACCAAACAGTGAAATGACCACAACTAAAATAGGGGTGCTAACGAGGGACACACAGGTGAGGAGGATCAACTAATGAGGACACAGGTGAACTGACTAACATAATCAAACACAGGGGAAAACTGGGTCACACTGAGCTCATGGGGAATGAAAACACAACAAAACAGTCCAAGGGTGTGTCGAAGACTTGTCAACAAAATAATTAATATTAAACTAAATATTAGTTTTAATCTTAATTATTCAATGAGCTTAATTATGAAATAATATATTGATATGAATTAATTAATTTAAAAAACTGAACTAAAAAGAACTGAGCCTCTTTCATGCATGTCAACAAAGCAACTAATGTTAATTAAACTAAATAATAATTAATGATATATTTAAATTTGTTATAAACTTACTTATTATTCAGTATTAATTAAACTATAATTAATAAATAATCAATTGTTTGAAAACAGTCTTTATTTTTGCTATTCCATTTCATGATGCTAGTGCAGAAAGGCCCATAGAAAAAGTGGCAGATGTTTTCCACTGGAGTATAAAAACTGCACACATGTGAATCCCCTTTGATTGAAAGCTATGTTTCGTACTGGGACTGGTCTGCAAACACAAGCCCATCAAAGAACAAATACTCAAGGTAAAAAAGGTCCTCTCTCTCCTCTCAGCGAAACAATACCTCATTCCAAATACAGCATACAAAAGGATGAGGCGAAAGTCAAAATAAGCATGCGATTTTAAACAATCTGGCTCCACTGGCAATCTGAGCCTGACTCCAATCTGCAGTCCGAATGTCAGTCCTTGAGGTTGCTCCGCAGGGAACCATGACAGCCTGTTTTATGGGTGGTGTGACATCCAATGCCTGGAATGAGGTCACTCGGACCACCGGGGAGGAAAACACACGATAAGTCTGTATCATCTGCTGAGCCGGAGTTTGTTGACATTGTCAGTGAGGTCAGATGTATGAGGAGCGTCACACATGAATCAAGATAATTGCTATTAATGACAAAATTATGAGATAATTAAAGAGGACCACAAATGATTAAAGACATTAATGACAAAACGCATCTACACGCATTAGAGAAAACAAAGTCATTTTACTCTCCCTCATGTTGATCTAAACTCGTATGGCTTTCTTCTGTCAAACACAAAAAGAGAGATTTTAAAGGAATAGTTCACCCAAAAATGAAAAGTTGATGAACAATTACTCACCATCAGGCCATACAAGATGTAGATGAGTTTATGTCTTCATGGGATCAGATTTGGAGAAATGTAGCATTCCATCACTTGCTCACCAATGGATCCTGTGCAGCGAATGGGTGCCGTCAGAATGAGAGTCATAATGAAAACATCACAATAATCCACAAGTAATCCACACCACTCCAGTCCATGAATTAACGTCTTGTGAAGAGAAAAGCTGTGTGTTTGTAAAAAAACAAATCCATCAAGACATTTTTTTTTAACTTCGGACCATTGCTTCCAATATACCCATCCATAATCCATAATAAGGATGTTTTTCCAACTGTTTATTACACTAGTCGCTTTTCCCCATGCAATTATAATGAATAAGATCAAAAATAAAAGTACCTCAAAAGTATCGTAAAAGTCAAAAGAAAACAAAATAGTTCTGTGTGAGAAACAGACCAAAATTTAAGTGAGCTGAGATTGAATCAATGAGTTAAACTTGAGAAACAGATCTATGTGATTCATAAAAGAATCATTCTGACTGGTTTGATGATCTGAATTAACTGATTAATTGAAAAGATCCAAATCAAAAGAATGATTCACTCACAAATTGGGACTTGCTTATTATCTCATAAACATGGCAAGGAAAAACACCATTCCTGTTAAAATTAAAATATATATGTGAAGGTGTGTGTGTGCCAAACATTCAAAAACAGTCAAAAATCAGGTGTTGAAAACTCAAGGAAATAATCCAGGTCACAAAAAGAGTAAAAAAAAAATTACACTCTTAATCCGAGGAAAAGTGGATTTTTGCCGCTTAATAAAATATTTTGCTTTTTTTTTCTTCTTCTGATTAAGACTGTGAACTTTTTTATTCTTTTTTGACATGTGAAGTGGCCTTTATTAATTTGTTATTAATGAATAATAATAATAGAAGAAGTAGTTTACATTCAGTGAAGGGGTGTTTTCACCGATATTGACTTCAAATGAGATGTGAGAATGATTATACCAGGAGTTTACGTGTTTTATTTACACAGACCTTATTTAGTAACAACTTTTTATCTGACTCAAAACAAAACACTTTGATTTCTCTCTTGTATTTGTGTTTTTGTTCAAAGCGGGTTGTTTACATGCATATGCACTATTACACAACAGCCTTTGCTATGAAACCTTTGTTGTGGATCCAAATCAGGGATGAGCGTGTATTGTTTGTGTCTTTACAATGAAACAAATGGGATTTAAGTCCAGCAGGTGTTGTGTGGCATTCTCTCATCTCAGACTAAACAAAAAACAAAGTGTGTCTAGACAGTAATGTTAACAAGCTGCCTTTAACCACTCCTTTGTTGTAAAATTCCCAATATAGAGAAGAGATGGGTTTTAATAGAGAGAAGCAGTGAGCGCACATGATTTCCTGGGTGCCAGAGGTATTTTTCCAGTTAATTTCTCCATAGAGTGAAACACAGGGATGGATCACAACATTAAAAAACACAAAACCATATATTTAACGACTTTTATGGAAAATGAAGTACTCATCCTATGAAGCACTGCAGATGATGAAATTGAAACAGCAACACCAAAATACAAAACTACTGACTTTAAAAAGTAGAATTTACTTAAAAAAAGAAAATAATTAAATATATGCAAATATATAAGTTGACTAAATGTAAAGAGACCGTGTCAGTTGCGTTATTCACAATTCTTAATGTAAGTGAGTGGTCACTGTTGTGACCAGTGAAATTGCAGCACATATTTGATTTTCAGTATACTGTAAAAAACAAATATCCTGTTAAATTTATGATTAAAAAAACAGCAGCTGTGGTTGCCAGATATTCACCTTACGGTGACAATGTCTCAGGTATGATAGCATGGCATATTCCTGTATATATTTAACAAATAATAAGAAAAAACAGTTTTTTAATATCTGCAGGGAATGGCCTTTTACATTTTTTCACTGTAAATTACAGAGATTTTACATTAAAAAATAAATAAATACATTTGACAAAAAGTACAGTAAAAAATACATAAATGCGAGGTTATGTTTTTTTTTACCGTATATGATTAGGTAAATTACTGTTAACTAGGTTTTTACAGTAGCATTTTTACAGTATTTTTCTATAAAAATTGCAAACTTTTTTTTCAGTTTATTTAATATTCATCAGGAATTCTGTAATTGAACACAGTTATTTAATTATGAAGCTGAAATCACAGTATATCTATATAATAGTGTATTGTAACCAATGTTTTTTTAGCATCAGTGAGTTACTATTATAGTTTTTATAAATAATATTGATAATTAGAATATATATTTTTTAATTTTTATATTTTGTTTTAATTTTAACTTTAGTTAAAAATTTAGTAGTTTTTTTTTGTTTTTGTCATTTAGTAGCTATATATATATATGTGTATATATATATGTGTGTGTGTGTGTGTGTGTGTGTATGTACGTACAGTATATAGTTTTTTTCAGTTTAAGTTTTAGTTATTTAAATTTTTTTTAGTCATTTTTATTTCAGTTAATTTATATTTTATTTCAAGTAACATGTTTTTATGGCTTTAATTTTGGCTGTAATAATCCTGATTATAACTGCAATAATATATATATATATATATATATATATATAAAAACGTATAGATTTATCTTTCATATTGTACTTTTCAGCATATGTAAAGTGTAAACATTGTTACCTACAGTACAAAATTTTAATGCGATGTGATCAGGCTGCATCTAGGTTTGACCATATGCAAGTGCAAGTCATGATTTTAATACCCGAGGGTTTGCTGCAGTAAAACCTTGAGAGGAAATCTCCTGCGTGGATCTTAACCAAACGACTAATGGAAAAATTGTCACCATCCTATGCCCGGCAGGTTCATGCTGTGTTTTGAAGAGGAGGTTAGTGTGCTTGAGGCAGTTCTCAATCCCAAGGTCATGCAACTGTGAAGTAAACGGTTGTTTAGTTGTCCTCACAATTACTAGCAGGAATGGCTCACGGAATCCTTGGAAAGGAGGAAATGAGGTGGAATTCTGCACATAGTGTTTCAAATTTCCTATGGCACATTGGTTAGGAGCGGTTTGTCATCCAGATTCTCTAGGGAACATTACAGAACCATCTAGACGGTTGTTTTCCCAGTTATGAGGGATGTGCAACATGTATTGTTTGACTCCCTCTCAAAATCAGCTGTCTGGAATGAAAACCACAACATTCCATCAGGATTCTTGAACTGGGACGATTCTTCCCATTCCCTCCCCAAAGCCGAGTTATTTGTCTAACTGTATTTTCAAACATTTCAATTTCACATCTCACATGCTGGATATTCCCCCGCTTTTAAAAATACACAGACGAACGGCTGTTTATTTTAATGTGGTGAGATGTAATGGGCCTGACAGTCAATCACTTACAGTTGCACATGTTGATTTAAAACCTCCAGTAGTAGGACGTAAATTGACAGATTACTAATCGTAGACTTTTTCCCAGCTTTTTCCTCTCAGACTGACTCCCAGATGAGCGTGGAGCATTTCTGACAGACAATAACAGAGTTCAGACTCTTTTTCGGATGCTTCGTGGTGATTTTGGATGTTATTTAGTGTGCGGAAAAGGGAATCTGGCGCCTACCAAATTGAATTGCTCTGAATGGCCCCCACCAGACAATCGTAGATTAAGTGTGCTGAAATTGTTCCATGTTGTGTGCAATTTAGAGCCAATAGGCTTCCTGGATGCTGATAGGAAACAGAAACTTCCAGCGGATAACTAGACAGTAAATTTTCCTTGACACTACTTTCCAAGACATAGTTTTGATATATAACATATTACTCAGCTCTGTAGTATCAAGAAATGAAGAAAGAGAAAGAGAGAAAGAAAGAGAAAGAAAGAAAGAGAAAGATTAGTTTAAATGGTTTTCTGGAATTAAATTGTGCAATGTCTAAAAAAAAAGTTGTTGGCTGTAAATCAGTATGTTGGTTTTATGGAGTTTTTATATAACATTCAGATTTACTGTATGTGGGTACAAGATTAGAATTTTCTCAAACTACATATTTTTTAAATTAAATTAAAATTAAATTTTTGGTTTAACAAAAGACTGACAAATCAATCTTAATCCTAAAATTGATACTGTTTTGTTTTGTTTCACCATTTTGCTTTGCTTTCCTGTTTTGTTTAGTTTTATTTCTCTTTAATTTCTTGTTTTGTTTTAGTTTGCTTTGTTGTTGTTTTTGTTTTGTTTCTGTTTTATTTAGCTTTTTTTGTTTTCCTGTTTTGTTTTATTTTGATTTGTTTTCTTTTCTTTGCTTTCTAGTTTTGTTTTCCTGTTTTGTTTTGTTTTGCTTTGCTTTCTAGTTTTGTTTTGTTTTCCCATTTTGTTTTGTTTTGTTTTGCTTTGCTTTCTTGTTTTGTTTTCCCGTTTTGTTTTGTTTTGCTTTGCTTTCTAGTTTAGTTTAGTTTTGTTTTGCTGAAATTTAAGATTACAGTATTAAAATCTCTTATTGCCTTAAAACAATATTTTCAGCATGCAAAATTTCAACAGAGATGACATGATCGCAATATTTGCATACTGAATTGTTATTGGTCTGAATTGTTATTGTTACTGATCTTCCTTGCATATAGTTAACCATTTATTCTATTCTATCCTTTTTGATTTCTTTAGGAAATGCAAATTTAGTAATTTATGCAATATTACTACTATTACTACTACTGCTACTACTAATAATAATGTAGAAATGGTAATAATAGTAGAAGTTGTATATTGTTCACTAACTCTCACGCATACAGACTCTAATAATACACTTCCTTTTTCATCTCATTGTTTCTTGCTGGTAAATGGTTAAAAAAAAGACACACAAGAAGAATTGCTGGAATTTGCTCACCGAAACATGAAACAATGATGCCTAGTAAATATAACATTACTCATCAGTGCTGTATATTTGAAAATCCAGAACCCTGAACAAGATGAGGCAGATATTTTACCATTTTAAATATTATTATAACTTCTGGCCTTTCAAGGCACCCCATCACATCACTCCTTAAGGCAGAAGTGGCCGATAGCCCTGGATCCTGTCAGATTGAAAACAGCTGAAGTGGTCAAATCATCTGTCTCTCTTCATTTTGTTGCCAGACGCAGGTTTCTGTGGTTGAGGAGTGCAGAGATGGGCTGGTATGTTAAGGAGAGGCGCCTTCTCTGGTCTGTTGATCACTGACTTCAGTGCAGAACTGGACTCAAGGAGCAGATTGTGATGTTCAAGATCACTGGGGTGTTGCCGTGGGAGTTTTAGGGGTGTATGGTTGAAAGATCTCACGCATGGGGCAAAACATTGAACCATATGACACGGCCATGCTTGGTTATGAAGCAAAACAGAGTTTCCAAAACTGCCTAGGGGGTCCATCTGTTAAGGAATGGGGGAGTTATTGTCCAGATGAATGTTCACAAGAACCAGAATTTGCCTACTACCACACTCAAATTTAAATAATACAAAAAATACTGCAAAATGTTTGACTTTGATAAATGTGTTTCTTCAACTTTGAGCACTTTTGTACACCAGTTGTTGATATTTTATTCATTAAATAAATTGTATTATTTTTGCATTATTTAATATTATAAATTATTTTATTTATTACATATTTATTATTTATTTAATTATTATTTTTTGATTGTTATATTTAGTATTAATTAATTGTAGTTTACTTTTTATGAAAATAATGTAAATAAAAAATGTAAATATACAAAAGTATTAAATATATAAAAATGTCAAATATATAAAAATTATATATATATATATATATATATATATATGAAGTGTGAGCATATTATTCAATTGTGTGTATTTAGGATACATAAACTTCCATTAGCTTTAACATAGACAAAGTATTATATTCCATCATCATTTCCATCACATAATAAATTCAACAAATCAATTGAGATGTGCTAGAAATTATATTTTCAAGACAAAAATCAAATAAATGCTGTTATTTTGAACTTTCTACATTCTGATTCTTTCTGATTTCAACATTGATAATAATATGACATTTTTCTTGAGCAGCAAATCTGGACACTGGAGTAATGACTGCTGAAAATTTAGCTTTGATCACAGGAATAAATTACATTTCATAATATATTCAAACAGAAAACAGTTATTTTAAATTGCAATAACATTTCACAATATTACCGTTTTTAAGGTATATATATGATCAAATAAATACAGCCCTGTTGAGCATAAGAAACTATATTAGAAGGCCAAAAGTGGTTATAGTTGAAAATACCCAATAATATCCCAATATAATTGATAATATCACAATATCACAAAAACACATTAAACACACCAATAAATAAAACACCAATTGTTCTTTTCTGGATGTCTTACAAGCTTTGATATATTGAGAATGAGTTCATTAGCAATTAACAGCCTACATAAATGTTTACGTTCATATAACAATGATCTCAAAGAGCTTTATGAATGACTTTCTGCTTAACTTCCAATTTACATTCTACATTAAACACATAAAACACATCACAACAAAATAACAAATGACTTTTAATAAAAGCAGAAGGAGCGTTTTTGCCTTTGCAGTTCCATTTGTAAGCAGGGTGGAGGTCCACACATTCATTCAAACATGACACCTTCCTAACATACACAGATAACCTTCCCGCCCTCTAGCACTCGACACATTTGTCCATATTATGTTGCAGAGAAACTGTAATCCTTCCTGAAAACCTAACACTTATGTACACCAGTTGTTGATATTTTATTCATTAAATAAATTGTATTATTTTTGCATTATTTAATATTATAAATTATTTTATTTATTACATATTTATTATTTATTTAATTATTATTTTTTGATTGTTATATTTAGTATTAATTAATTGTAGTTTACTTTTTATGAAAATAATGTAAATAAAAAATGTAAATATACAAAAGTATTAAATATATAAAAATGTCAAATATATAAAAATTATATATATATATATATATATATATATATGAAGTGTGAGCATATTATTCAATTGTGTGTATTTAGGATACATAAACTTCCATTAGCTTTAACATAGACAAAGTATTATATTCCATCATCATTTCCATCACATAATAAATTCAACAAATCAATTGAGATGTGCTAGAAATTATATTTTCAAGACAAAAATCAAATAAATGCTGTTATTTTGAACTTTCTACATTCTGATTCTTTCTGATTTCAACATTGATAATAATATGACATTTTTCTTGAGCAGCAAATCTGGACACTGGAGTAATGACTGCTGAAAATTTAGCTTTGATCACAGGAATAAATTACATTTCATAATATATTCAAACAGAAAACAGTTATTTTAAATTGCAATAACATTTCACAATATTACCGTTTTTAAGGTATATATATGATCAAATAAATACAGCCCTGTTGAGCATAAGAAACTATATTAGAAGGCCAAAAGTGGTTATAGTTGAAAATACCCAATAATATCCCAATATAATTGATAATATCACAATATCACAAAAACACATTAAACACACCAATAAATAAAACACCAATTGTTCTTTTCTGGATGTCTTACAAGCTTTGATATATTGAGAATGAGTTCATTAGCAATTAACAGCCTACATAAATGTTTACGTTCATATAACAATGATCTCAAAGAGCTTTATGAATGACTTTCTGCTTAACTTCCAATTTACATTCTACATTAAACACATAAAACACATCACAACAAAATAACAAATGACTTTTAATAAAAGCAGAAGGAGCGTTTTTGCCTTTGCAGTTCCATTTGTAAGCAGGGTGGAGGTCCACACATTCATTCAAACATGACACCTTCCTAACATACACAGATAACCTTCCCGCCCTCTAGCACTCGACACATTTGTCCATATTATGTTGCAGAGAAACTGTAATCCTTCCTGAAAACCTAAAGTCTTCCTAATGAGCTCAACAAAGTCGTCCTCAAAAAGCCAGGCAGATGCATTCATGTAAACCATCCTTTCTTTACAACAAAATCCGCTGGCATGGCTTGTGTTTGTGTCCTAGAAGCTCACTAGTGCAACATTACCCATGGGAACGATGGACACCTGACGAATCTGCTTCTGCTCGCTCACTGAATGATTCCCAAGGAACGTGAAACCTTTTCACTGTTGTTTCTCTAAATTGGTGGATTTTTGCATGAGAAAAAGCCTAATGAATTGTGAAAAATTCTGTGGTTTTGCACTCAATGGCAGCGCTTCGCTGAGAATAGGGCTGATTTTGAATGCGTTTGGTGTTAAAGCGGCCCTGGATGCGTGTCCCGCCGTGTTAAGCTGGTGTCTTTGTGCGTGTTAAACGGGAGGCTTGGTTGCTTGTTTTTCGGCTGGTTGAACCCAGTGTTGTTTACTCACGGGGTAGCAGGCCTTTTCACAGCTCGCTGCGGATCTTAATGTGCCGACTAGCCCCTTTCATTCACATTGAGACTTTCAATGAATAAGTAATTTTCAGCATCTCTCTTTGTACAAGTTAGGTTTGGCTGCTCATTTCTGAATTCACTTTAATTTTATTCAGTTAAATGTAACTTAGTAGTTTTAATGGGCCAGTTAGGGCTAGGCGGTATGATGTTATATAATATGTGATGGTATGTGATAATTGTGTGGTTGTTAGTTCAGTTTGCCTAATGTGAAGAAACTGGAAAGAGTCCCTAATACGAAAAAAAAAACTTTAGTCATTAGGAATTACTAAAAATGTCAAATGAAGTTTAATATCTATGCAATATTTACGAATATGGATCAGCCAATCAGAATTCAGAGTCTTTGTTTTCTAATTTTAGTTGTGCTGTCTTGATTTATGTGTTTTAACTAACATTTTTAAGCTTTAGCACATATATATAAAATATATAACCCGATCTCATGAGAAACATAACTATTTTACAAATTGCAGATTCCAGTATGATTTCGTGCAATTTGATTTGCATGCAATATATATA
>NW_015542339.1:944142-955366 GCF_001515605.1 Sinocyclocheilus anshuiensis | reverse complement strand
ACTCCATCCCTAAACCTAACCCTCAGTGGTGCATAAGAACATTGCACAAATTTGCCAAAACATAATATAGTTTTGTATGGTCATGAAAGTGTTTTGTTAATTTAAAATATAATATTTTTTTCAATATATTTTCCAAAATTTTTTTTTTAAATATAGATATACCATTACCATGCAGTAAAATTACTCATAAAATAAATGTTTGTACACAAATATGACATTTTAATTAAAAAATCAAAATATAATTTTTTTTTAAATAATAAACTAAAATAAAATAAAATAAGTGTTTGCATACAGAAGTGGCCAAACACTCCAATACAAGTATATAAACCTGATAATATCACAAAATCACATTAAATTCATACGAATTAGCCACCAATTTGCCAAAATGTTCATTTTAAGCAAAGATAACTACATTGTGATATAGATATACCATTACCATGATATAAAATTACTCATATTAAAGATTTTCTTTTGTGGATAGCTCATGTTCATTGCTGAAACATCTATTTGACGTTTACCAAATGCTAAAAGTTTTTTTATTGGCTGTTTGAACAACATTTAGCTTTTTTTGGTGCTACTTATAGTTTAGAATGTATATGAAGATGCTTAAAAAAATTGTTCACAAATATAAAACTTAAAACCCAGAAAATTTAAAGAATATAGAAAAAAATGCTAGTCCTGCCCCAAACCCACAACTGGTTAAGTGAAGTTTGTATTGTTTTATACAAACATATTACGATTCTGTTTGGTGCCACTAGTGGTGTGTAAATGCAAGGACATTTGAGAGTCTGAAGTGGTGTTTTTTTTTTTGTGCCGGATCGGATCAGAGTTTGTTGGTGCAGAGCAGTGAAAGACTCCCCGCCGCTCTCTCTATTCTGTCCACTCACAAGCTCAAGAGGAAGTGAGAGTGTTCATCCATTACTTTGACAAAGTCCCTGCCTATGTCTTGCTCTGCAGGGATCATTATTTTCCCATCTGTCTGTTAAGATGTTTGCAGTATTTCCAAGAGGCTTTTTGTCCTAGAGAAACCTTGGTGTGCTTAACATGTGAGGTCCGGATGGAAAACTGTCCCGGTACCCGTGATCACAGCTCTTTGACTGTATTTTCAATTGTCTAAAGCAGCATTAGTAGGACAATGTCTATAGTCACTCTTCAAGCTTTGCCAGTCAAGGTTGTAAATTAGGTCATTTCATGAACGTGACCCTGACAGCCGCTAGTTTTCCATGATTCTTAACAACGTAGGGAAACATGTGTCCAAGGAAACAGGCTCTATATCCGGAGTGAGCTGCCATTTCTCTCTTGCTTCATGTTGTGTGGCTTTTGTCGTCTGGAAGTGACTTAATATCAACTACTTCCTCTTCCCGAAGCTTGACGATTTTCCCACAGTTAGTGTGTGTTTGTTGTCTTTCCTCATATTGAGAAAACTGATGACCAACTGTTGTCTGGACAAATTGTGTCTGATATAGTGCATGTCTATGTTTATTTTCTTCCTAATGAATATTCACAGTGGTTCACTATTTTGTGTGTGTGTGTGTGTGTGTGTATATATATATATATATATATATATATATGGTCAGAATAAGTTGCAAAGTGGACCAGACTTTATGCTGATTGTCAAAACTATGCAACGTTACGACTCTAGTAGCAGCACATAATAGGCTACAAATCTCTAAAGAGTCGTTAATAATGATTGAAACCAAATCCCACTCATTCTATAAAAACCAAGGCCACAGAAGGGACCTTTTTAATACAACATAATTCAAATCTCTCCTGCTCTCCCAACTGGATTCATATCTGCTAAATAGAGACATAAGGAATACCGAAAGTACTCTAATGAAAAATATGCCTATATTAGTATCTGCCAGACCATCACCACCTTGCACAGCTCACACATAGTTGTTGTCGGGCCAGGAATGATATGTTTTCTTTTGCTTTCTCTGGGAGATTAATAGGTTTGAGTCGACAAACGGAGCTAATAAGAGTCCTTGATCTCTCCTCGAGCACCTGTGCTCCAGCCAACACAGTAAATCCAGTTATCACGATCGCTGAATCAACCCGGAGGAGGGTATAACGTAACGCAGCCGTAAACCTGATACCACAGCACTTAAAGGAACAGTTCACCTTCAAAAATTTAAATTTTCTGAGAATTTGCTGACCCTCTGACCACCCAAAATGTAGGTGAGTTTGTTTCTTCATCAGATCTGGAGAAATGTAGCATTCAATCACTTGTTCACCAATTAATTATCTGCACTGGATGGGTGCCGTCAGAATGAGAGTCCAAACAGCTGATAAAAACATCACGTAATAATCCACAAGTAATCTTGTGGCAAACCTGTGAAGTGAAAAGCTGTGTGTTTATAAGAAACAAACCCCATTATCAAGATGTTTTTAATTTCAAACCATTGCTTCCAATTGAAATATGAGTCCATAATGCATAATATTGCTTTCTCCATTGGAAAAGTCGTCTCGTCTGAATTAGGGCTTGAACGACTTCTGATTTTTTGAAGTCGACTTTTATGTGATGAAAGTCGGGTCGAAGTCGACTAGTCGCTGATGACGTCATTAACGAACAAAGAAGTCTGGGGCTGTGACAAAGACCTTGTGCACAGCTATGGCATATGACACAGCATGGCCAACTGGCTATTGCTCCTGTAACAGCTAATTTTTATCAGTTCTTTTGTCTTTGGGTCGTTATATTTCTCACAGATTTCTGCTCATTCTAAATCAGATACAGATAAAGCAGCACAGTAAAGATTACGTTCATATGAATGCATTAGTGAGAGCGATTGCGTGTGTGAATTAATTTTACCTGGCAGCGTCTCTCTACTAGTAGTGAAGCTGTGGAATTTAGTTATTAAGAAATATATGCTAGAACTATTCAGTTTCTAAGCTATTTTATTGAGAAATCACAGAACAGTGTTGACAATACATTTCCGCGCTGAATGATTCTGTGCACGCGCGATGTGTGCATAATGTACGTGCTACTGTATGTAGCCTATGTGTGTGCGTTACAGTGCAGCAGCGCATTAGATTAGAACGGCGATTAACTTACCTGTACAATAAGCTGTTTAAAATGTGCATTCTCCCGTTCAATTTCGAGCATCCAGTAATATAATCACACACGTCTTGTGGAGCGCTTTCAGAGTATGCATTTATTTGTCATTTGAACTGTTTGGAAACGGGGCGTAAATGTGGAAGTCCTTCAAAGATTTATTATCCTGTTGCGCCCTCTATAGTACCAGCGACTAGTCGACGTCAAGCTAAAAGCGTCATGGCAGAGCATTGAAGTCAACTAGTCGATTAGTCAGTGCAACCCCTAGTCTGAATCAGGAGCGAAATTTGCACAGATTAACCACCATTTACAAGCCAGCTCTAAACAAGTATGTTGCTGTATTTTGATGTGAGAGGACAACAGGAGATGGACTTGTTCACTGGAGGTAGAGTTATTATGGATTATGGACTATTTTTGTTGGATCATATTTTGGCTAGAATTGCCGGTTTGAAGTTGAAAACACCTTAATGATGGATTTGTTTCTTACAGTCACACAGCTTTTCACTTCACAAGATGTTAACTGCTGGACTGGAGTGGTGTGGATTACTTGTGGATTATTGTGATGTTTTTATCAGCTGTTTGGACTCTCATTCTGACGGCACCCATTCACTGCAGAGGAAGAAACACACTCATCTACGTTTTGGTTGGCCTGAGGGTGAATAGGGTAAACGTACCTATTAAACTCACTTCCATTTTTGAGATCAGATTACAAAAAGAAAAAAATATATATTATCCTACTTGATGTCTTAACCAATTGATGGGTTTGTTAATATATACCTCCTGTAATTTCAAGTCAATCAGACCATTGCACACTGAGATATGTGAGATAACACATATCTCCATGTGTTCACTCTGTCTGCCATTTTGAAAGCTGTCTAAAAACTTTCACCAAAAGAGGAGCCCCTTAAATGTGCGTTTTTTAGATGTTTAAGCCTTTATTTTGGGTAAATTTCACTACTTATTGTAAAATTAAGAGATTAATGTTCAGACTTTTGCATATTATAACCTAGAACTTGGATGTGGGAAATAATTACGTTAGATCCAAAAGATAGTTTTAGCAACATAGCGCAGATGCTACAGAACACAGTTAGCTGACTAGCTGTATAAGATTGTGTGCTACTGCTACGCTAATATATTACTTCACAGGCATTACTGGCTTGTACTTTTACATCCATAATATTATAAATTGATAGTTTATTGCTGGTCTGTGGTTTTACAGTGCTGTAATTATTAAAGATTTCATATTATTGTAAGGTGAGCTTAAAGGGTACACTACTATGAAAATCACACAGCTTCAGTGACATCAATAAGTAAAAGTATAATTTCATAGATATTGTTAATAATAGTTGTTCATATTAAAATATGTATGAACTTAATACATGACCTAGACTATTTATTTAGCAAAATCCTGTCATTTTAATAAATATTACATGAAATTTATTACAAATTGTTGCTGCTCCAATTAAGCTCAGTGTGCTCTCTTTAAGCTCTTCTACATTGAACGTCTGTGTAAATACTTCATAAACTTTAAATATTAACTGATGGTTGTCACTTTAAGTTAAGTTAATCGATTTTCTATAGATTCTGTCAACTCAAATCTGCAGACTGGCTCTGACCTTTGGCAACTACTGTGAACTTGTCCAGACTGTAAAGCAGTGGAAAAATGGGGCAAAAATTATGTAGTGTATTCCAGCCTTAAGAGACTATAGATAAGTTGACATCCGTTTAATAAGAGGCTTCATATTGAGGCTAGTTTCTGTGTTGAATTAAATGTTTTATTGGTTTGTTTTATTTGGTTTTTGAATGTTACTTAGCTGAACATGGACTAGTCTAGATGTTGCAATGTGCTTAAATGATACTTTATTATGAATATATAACCGATCAAATTGAATGCCTTGTTGCTTGATTTTAGTGTTCTGTTTTTTTTTTTGTGATTGACTTTGTACCTTCAAAAAAATATATTTTTACAATTATTATTTAAAAATGTTCCTTAAAATAAACAAGAATGTATAACAAAACATGATGTGAGCTTAATGGGAACAGGGGTGTGTTTAAAGGGTACAAACATGTACCCATTAAGCACAGCCAGACTTCCACATTTAACGTCCATGTAAATACTTCATAAACAGACTTTTAATATTAAGTGATGGTTGTCACTTTAAGTTAATCGATTTTCTATAGATTCTGTCAACTCAAATCTGCAGACTGGCTCTGACCTTTGGCAACTACTGTGAACTTGTCCAGACTGTAAAGCAGTGGAAAAATGGGGCAAAAATTATGTAGTGTATTCCAGCCTTAAGAGACTATAGATAAGTTGACATCCGTTTAATAAGAGGCTTCATATTGAGGCTAGTTTCTGTGTTGAATTAAATGTTTTATTGGTTTGTTTTATTTGGTTTTTGAATGTTACTTAGCTGAACATGGACTAGTCTAGATGTTGCAATGTGCTTAAATGATACTTTATTATGAATATATAACCGATCAAATTGAATGCCTTGTTGCTTGATTTTAGTGTTCTGTTTTTTTTTTTGTGATTGACTTTGTACCTTCAAAAAAATATATTTTTACAATTATTATTTAAAAATGTTCCTTAAAATAAACAAGAATGTATAACAAAACATGATGTGAGCTTAATGGGAACAGGGGTGTGTTTAAAGGGTACAAACATGTACCCATTAAGCACAGCCAGACTTTTTGAATTTAATGATGTATATCTTAAGTGAAATGCTTTTGTCATTTAAAATAAAATTAAATATTTTTGTGTGAGAGATTAATATTTTATTTTAACATAACTTTTTGTACTGAAACCAATATCTTGTGCACTAAAAATGTCTCAATGTAGATTTTGGTGAGCTTAATAGATACGTTTACCCTAAATGTTCAGAAATATATCATTTTTGGGTGAACTACTCCTTTAAATGGAACCAGGAATGAATTCCGGCTATTGGATGTCTGATAAACACATCTGATTCTCACTATGAAATGCTGAGGTAATAAATTTCGCGATAAATCAGCGTACCGAAGGGAACATTTGGTTTCCGTCACTCGAGGAACTTGAATAGTGTTATTATGTCAGAGTAACAGCGTAATGAGCTTAGATTTTGAGGTGATGAATGGAGCAATAGAGAAAGCCTATCTTCACTTTGCATATGTTTGACCTCAAGCCCATTTTTCATGTCGAAACTGTCCCCAGGGGTCCCCTCGCGAGTCTAAGTGGCGCAACATACAATACCCTCATCATGGGAAAATGCTTCCCCTGAGCACCAACACAAAAACTGCTGCTCTTTCAATGAGCTCACCAATTGTTGGAGTTTCTATACCGCGAATCGTATGAAAGTTGCTTACAGACAAATGAAATCCATTCCAGTGGATTGAACTCTTGCATGTTCTTTGACAGTGTTTAGCGGTTAGCATGTACAGGAGGAAGCCGCTCGAGTGTTTCTAGGTTGCGTATGCGATCTGTTTATGTAGGGTGACCTCTTAAAGGAAAGAAAATAAAGATCAGGGCAGCTGATTAGCCATGGGAACTTTTCTCGAAACAATGCTCCGGTTTCCTTCTCCGCGAGAGGCTGGTTCTCGCGCAGTCGTGAGCTCGGCACGCCGCTCACACACTCTGAAGGTTTCGGGTTTCTAGTCTTGAAGTAGTATCTGTTGTGCCTCCAGGTTTAAGCTCTTGCTCAAACAGTTTTCACTTGAGGAGACTGGAAAAGCACATTGGGTAATGCAAGCGTGCTGAAGTCTGGTAGCTAATGCCTGAGGATGTGGCATATTCTGTTTTCTATTTAGAAGAGATGACATAGACAGGGTTAATGCCATTGTAAAAGAATGCCATCTGGAGCTTTCCCTTCCATAAAAAGGCAGAACGTTTTCAGTTTGATGTGGAAAATGGTCTGGTATCTTCATTTCACATTTTGCTATTTGGGAGTCTTATTGTCAAAGTTATTCATTTTGACTGAAATCTAAAAGCAAAACCTTGAATTTCAATGTGGAAACATTATTTAACAATTATGTAATGTTTAAAATAATTTTTTTATATATTTATTTAATGTTTATATAAAATATAATAATTATTTATATTATATTATAACTTAAAATGTTAAAAAATATATTTAAAAGATCAAAAATAATATTATAATTCTATAAATATTACATATATTTGTATTGATTTAAATATAATTGTATTTTTATTAATATTATATTATATTATATTAAACTTCAAATGTTAAAAATATATTTAAAAGATCAAAACAAAAATAATTTAGGCATATTATAATTCTATAAATATGACATATATTTTTATTGATTTAAATATATTTTTATTTTAATTAATATTATATTATATTATATTGTTGATTGGCATCAAGTTGTGAGTTCATGTCTACATTATTACTACTGTATTTATGTTCAACTTACAGTACAAAACAGAACAATACAGTATTACTGTGATATTTAATTTAAACTTATATGCTCATGTCTGTTTGTTGTTTATCCAGCACTACGAAGGTGAGGTGACATAGAAGACATCCTGTACAGTCAGACTACAGGAAGCTGGAGATGAGGATTGTGGGATTGTGGAGGACTGGGCCATACAGTCCCCAGCTGGTCTTTCTGCTCCACTCGCTGCTGCCTCTTATACGGCCCAGTAATGCTGGAAACCAGAATATACCACGACTGCAGCTCTCTCATACAGGTCAGAACTCAGACTCTCACATACTGATTTGGCATTTATTTTCACAGAGACAATCAAAAGACAGCTGAAAAATAATGAAATCACTTCTGCAAAACAAATAGTTGCGCTCTCTGAGTGTCTTTCCTGTGGTAATCGGCAAATCTTCAGTTAAATCTTCTCTCTGAAGCTGCTTTCGCTTACTTCCGTTTAGCCGTGAGGACAACAGCAGGGTCAAGCTGTTTTAACAGACACAATGCAACAGGGGAAGAGTGCCATTAACCTCTGCTTCCTGAAAATCTACAAAGTTAATTAATCTACTGTATTTTGCCAGTCTTCTTTTAAGTTTTTTTTTTTTTTAATTAAAGAGTAATTTATTAATATAACATAATATTGCACTGTGTCCTACATAGTATTAAAATGTTTAATAATAATTATGTAATATTAGAACAACAGCAATGTGATAAAAGACATCACTGTAAATACTTGTTTATTTTTAACAGTGATGACTAAATTATAGAATTATTCTCCTACATATCGTAGTCCATTATTAGTGATTTGTAGAAACTTCAAAAATAAACAATTTAAAAATTAAATATTAATAAAAATGATCAAATATAATAACATTTATAAATGTAAAAATACCAATAATTCATAAACTTATGTTTATATATAAGTGTTTAATCATATATTTTATATACTTAAATACTTCTACACATAAATATTATGTAAATCATTACAATTTAAGTTAATTATTTATTCTTAAAAATATAAAAATATGATGAAAATAATTTTAAAAATAACTAATCAACTTTTTGAAAGATATATATATATATATATATGTAGAAACTTCAAAAGTAATAATAAAAAAAGAAAATTAACATAAAATATAATGAAATATTTAGTTATGTAAGATATACGCGTTGTATTACTTAAATGATTAAAAAGTAAGCTAATAATTTATTATCCCAAAAATATAAATTTTAAAATGAACATCAGCAGTTTCTTAAATCAAAATATGCTACATGTGATAACCAAACCCCCTTCCTTCAGCCACTCCCCATTTTTACATTAATAATAATGTAATAATAAAATAATGAAAAAGATTAATATAACGGAGTGTCTATTTTTGACGCAATCGACCCGAGTTCAAATCTGCCTTTTGCCGAACTCCATCGCTATTTGCACTTAGTGAAAATTGCATCTATCGCTAAGAAATAAGATTCTTATTAAAAGATTTTACCCAACAAAACAATTTACACCAAGAGAACAAGAAAACATAATCACTGATAAGGACGAAAAGATCCTGGGCCCACTTAAGCGATACTGCCAGCCACCCAGCGATACATCACCGGACTGCTCTGTGACTGTCTGTCTGGACACCCACACCACACAGTCTCATCCCCTGAGCCGTCTGCCATTATCAGCACATCACAGCCGCCACTGTTACTGACCCCTCAGAACCTCCCGGAACCTGCGGGATGTGGCCGCTTCCTCTCAGGAAGGTTCTGTATACGGTGGCGTCGGACAGAGCGCTGTACCTATAGTGTAAATGTGCTTCCCATTATCTTCAGGGCTGTTAATAGAATGTGTACATCATCTCAGGGGCGCCATGTATTTACGAGTGCAGGGCAGCAGACATGCAAAGGTTGGCAGCGAGATGCAAAAGCCAGACGTTATTCATTAATGGAGACAAGTCACTTGTTTTGCTTGCAGGTATCTTGAAGTCTAATTTGAAAGCCAACCTAAAGAAGACAGGAAATGAGAGCAAGTAAACAAAGAAGACTTTTGAAATAGCTGAATATGATGGTTTTTGTAGATGATCCAACTTACAATAAGCTAACAACCCTATAGTACTGTGTTGTATCTGTAGAAAGAATCAAATGAATGAGTGAATTGTTTTCTTGAACTTGCTGTAATATCTGTGCAACACTGACAACAAAATATGGAGAAGCTAATGCATCCTAGTATGATAAGGCTATTTTGAAAAGCTTAACAGCTCATTTGAATCAGTCATATGAACCATTTTAATGTGCCAACAGACTAAAACTCATAATATGTGAGAAGCCCGGTGCGTAATACAGTGCGACGCTAGTATTTTTTCATGCTACAATGTTTATTTATTGAAAAAATAATCTTGTTATGCTAAAATCTGAAAAATACAGCTGTAATTAATTTACACTATTGAAAAGTGTAGCTATTGCAGTAGCAAATGTGCTAATGTGTAGAGTTTTGTTTGATGAAAAAATAATAGCTGATCCAATAAAAATATGCTACCAACCCTATATTACTGTGTCATGCAGGCAAATTAATCAGTTTTTTGACACCAAACAGTAGTTGTTAATGTAGTAGCTAATGTTAACATTAACATATTAGGATATATATAGTAGCTGACATATGAACCATTCGAAAGAACAAATACGTTAGACTAGCATGATTTTGCTCAGCTATAAAACTTTGTGTGCAATACAGTGTGATGGTAGCATTTCGTCATGCTACAATGCTAACTGGTTGAAATGTAGCTTGTTACTGGAAAATTTGCACAAAAAAAACATGGTTATATTTTGCATGACTGAAAAATGCATTCTTAGATTCTTAGTTTA
This sequence comes from Sinocyclocheilus anshuiensis, assembly GCF_001515605.1. NCBI lineage: Eukaryota > Metazoa > Chordata > Actinopteri > Cypriniformes > Cyprinidae > Sinocyclocheilus > Sinocyclocheilus anshuiensis. Next base: position 945,045 of record NW_015542339.1, on the reverse strand, counting down.
TTTCCTTCAACATGTTGAACAGGAAGCTGATGCTTATCACAATATAGACAACAAATTTCATTTTATTTGAAAACAAAAGAAAATTCTGTTGTTACTTATTCACCCAACTGTCAATGCAACCAACTTTACAGGCATCTGATACACAGTGTCCCCCAAGGCTATATCTTAGGTCCTATGGCATTTAAGAATCAGAAGAATCAGAATCAGAAAGAGCTTTATTGCCAAGTATGTTTGCACATACAAGGAATTTGTTATAGTGTCACAAGCTACCAGTACACGGAGACAACAACAACACACAGATAATAAAAATGAGATGTGAATAAAATACACATGCATTAATATAAACCACAAAAAAAGAATAAATTGTATGTACAGGTGTGCTATAGATGGAATAGGAATAGAATAAAATAAAATAAGTTGTAGGGATGTACTAGGGTTTAGGGTGATAAATAAGTATAAGGTTATTGCACATACTGTACTTTAATTGCACAATGGGAGAACATTAACTGTTCATGAGGTAAATTGCCTGGGGAAAGAAACTGTTCTTGTGCCTGGCTGTCCTGGCATTCGGTGCTCTGTAACGCCGACCAGATGGCAAAAGTTCAAAAAGGAGATGGCTTGGATGTGATGGATCCAGAGTGATTTTCTGAGCCCTTTTCCTCACTCTGGATGTATACAGTTCTTGGAGGGTAGGCAGGGGGGCACCAATAATCCTTTCAGCAGTCCGAACCGTTCTCTGTAGTCTTCTGATGTCTGATTTTGTAGCTGAACCAAACCAGACAGTTATTGAAGTGCACAGAACAGACTCGATGACGGCTGAGTAGAACTGTTTCAGCAGCTCCTGTGGCAGGTTGAATTTCCTCAGCTGACGAAGGAAGTACAACCTCTGCTGGGCCTTTTTAA
>NW_015542339.1:928362-943232 GCF_001515605.1 Sinocyclocheilus anshuiensis | reverse complement strand
CACCTTTCGTTGATGTAAAAACATGTCCCGCCGCCGCGTGATTTCCCCGTTGATTCTGCGTCGTGATCTGCTCTGAACAGCTGAAAGCCCGGGAGACTCAACGCGCTGTCCGGAATGGCGTCATTCAGCCAGGTTTCCGTGAAACACAGAGCAGCAGAGTGTGAAAAATCCTTATTTGTCCGGGAGAGCAGAAGAAGTTCGTCCGTTTTGTTGGGTAGAGAGCGGAGATTCGCCATATGGATGCTCGGCAACGGCGTTCTGAATCCGCGCTTCCTGAGCTTCACGAGCACGCCGGCTCACTTCCCCCGTCTGCGCGTCCTGAAGCGCTTGATCAGCGCAGCAGCTCCGCCGACTACAACGTTCAGCAAAACGTCCGAATAAACGAAATCCGGTAGAAGATTTTGTGGTGTGTTCTGCCGAATGTTCAGCAGCTCATCCCTGGTAAAACTGATCGTGTTTGAGAAACAAAAAACAGGAAAAACTAACAAAAACAGTACAAACACTGGAGAGCCAAACACTGAGGCTGCCGTCTGCGGTGCCATCGCGATCATAAGTCGCGATGGCGCGACTTACTTCCTTAAGTATAAAGGAATAGTTCACGCAAAAATAAAAATTCAGACATCATTTTCTTATCCACATGTCTAATTTAGCTATAACGTAGTAGTGCAGTAGCTAATGTGATAATGCGCTAATTCTTTAAGTGTAGTTTACTACCCAGCACTGCTGTCCTCATGCTTTTATTGGAAAGCAGCTATCATACTTCAACTAATGACTTGGTTCATTATTTTTGAATTGAGTCAACTTCCTCACTTAAACTGCTTATTTAACCTCAGAAGATGAAGTTCTGCTGGCAGACACACAGACAAGTGATTTTCCAGTGTCCTCTGATTTCCATTACACTGGTGTTTACCAGTTAAACTCCCGCAAATTTGGGGGATTTTCTTTCTGACAGATGAGTGGATTAAAACCAAAAGAAACATTCCTGGCATTTGAGACTGGCTAAATGTCTCAATTTCTCCACGACAGGAAGGATTTTTTGCATCACACCCACCGGGCTCATTTTGACAGCTGCACCACATATGGAAAGATTTGACACTAGGAAGATTTGAGAAGAATACCTCAGATATGATCAAAACACTGGACACACAATGGAGATTCACCCACATAACCTTTGCAAACTTGGAACTTTTGAGTCATTTCAATGAAATTATATATAATATATATAATATATCAATGATATATCATATACTGTATATCACTATATATATTTCTTGACTTGTTCACATTGGCATACTCAAAGAGAACCACTAAATTAAACTGGGTTATTTTTCCAATAGTCCTCAGAGGCCAAATCTTAGCAAGACAGTAAAACATTTTTATTACAGTCTATGTCATTGCAAAAATACAGCCCTTTGGCACCAGGAATGTGACCTGTGGGATGTAGTTCCTGATAGCTGACACAATGCTGCATCACATTGATTACCACTGACTGTGTAACCCCTTTATATCCATGGCAACAAGGTGCGGGAGATAAGCAGAGCAGATGACTCAGGGTCCCGGGCTCTGGCACAGGCTAATGAAGCCACCGGGGTGTTAACACTGAACAGAGCCAGGAAGAAGAATGTTGCTAATCAGGAAGGAAAGATGAAAACAAACTGAATCACTTTCTCTGAGGCTGCTGGGGTATCTAAATTTCTCAAAATAGACCTTTAGAGAGAATATTAGCTGTTAAGTTAGGTTTAATAGCACAGATATCTTCTGGAAAAAAAGAGGACACTTTAAAAAAAAAAAATTCTTATGATGAAAATAATACACCTACACAGAAAGTATATTGATACATGTCAATTCAGAATCACATCTATTCTCTTTATAATATGGTTAATGTTTACTTAAATGCTGACAAGCATATACTCTATGGTAAACTAAAATGTACTTTAATATACTTTCGATTGAAACTTGTATGTCATATATTTAAAAATATTTGCAATTATACATTTGTAATGATAAAGTTGCAAATTTAGTATATTTAATGTATATTAACTAAGTGTAATATTGAATAAAATAATAATCTAGTACTTTACATGTGTTTCAACCAACTTTATAGGCATCTGATGAATCAACGTGATCTCATGATAATTCGTATGTATTTTACGTAAAATGTGGTTCTATAAAACGTACATTTACGTACGTTTTTACAGGCACTAAAACGTACAATACTGACATATTTTCAGCCTCTAAACGTACAAATACTTACGTATTTTCAGCATTTAAAAGTACAAAACTGACGTATTGACGACACCTAAAAATGAATCCTTATGAATATTGAAATCGCGGCATTAATTTTGACTGACAATAGAACTATAAAATACACCAAAAACGCAACATAATTACGAAATGAAACAATTTTATTAGTGCGCTGTAATCCAGATCTTCCGAATCCATAGGACTGCGAAGAACAGACCCAAATTCAAGCCTTTTTTCGGCGATCTGCTTGCTTCTCTATCCCGAGCAGCGAGTCCAGTGACCGTGAGCAGCAAAGCCCGCGCTGACTGATGCGCTCTTTACAAATTCAAATGTTGCGCTTCAAACGACAGGTTTTACGGCAGGATAATCAAATGCTCATTGGCTCTCGATTGCATTCGTCACAGATTGCGACATGCCTTGTTTCTGTGTTTGAATGATGCGCGCGTGCCTTCACGAGTTCACGGTAGGTTAAGGGGTCTAAAAATCGAAATCACTTATTGATAAAATGATAAAAATGCATTGATACGAATATCTTGATGATATAAAAGATACGTAAATATTTTTACGTTTTTTAGCTAAAAATACGTAGCGATTTGTACATTTTAAACGTTGAAATATGTCTAAATTGTACATTTTAGCATTAATAAAAACTTACAAAAGTGTACGTTTTGTGCTTGTAAATGTTACTTATTAATACCTACGTATAAACATGAGGCCAGGCTGTCTGATGAATGGTATACCCCAAGGCTATATCTTAGGTCCTGGCAATTGAGTATTAAAGGAATAGTTCTCCTAGAAATAAAAACTATGTTATCATTTCCTCATTTTCAGGTTGTTCTAAACCTGTATGTTCTTATTCTATCTGTGGAACGCAAAACAAGAATTGTCTCTAGAGCTGTTTTCCATTGAGGAAAAGAAAAAGCTTTTACATGAATAACAAACAAATTTTTGGTGTGTTCCTTACACAGAGCTATCATATAACTTCAACAGACTAACTATTTCTTGATCTGTTACTTTCTAGTACTTTACATGTTTAAGTATGTTAGTCAACACATCAAAATACTTTAAAACATGACAAACAAATTTTAAAACATTTAAAATGTACTTTAATGTAAAACTTTTGATTTTAAATGATTACAAAGTGCAGTAATGAAGGAAACAGTCATGGTACTGAACTCTTTAAGTAACCTTAAGTGGCCTTTTATTTCATTAATATTATATGCAAGTACAGTTTTTTTTTTAATATACTTTTTAGATTTGAAGTACACTGTATGTGCACATTCAGTACAATTCACACTCAATACTTTTTTCTCAACGATAACTTCAGTTTGTTACCGCCAAAGCAAGAGCACATACAAATATGTATTACATGCTAAGTATGTCCAGTCGGACTGAGTGCCTGAAATGCTCTGACCAAGCGGTTGCATCTGCGTTTGCTTACTTGCAGAGTATGTTTCTGGGCTAACTTTGAACAGATTCCAACATGAGCACGAACCTGGATGTTGGGCACGCTGATCTTCCTTCCTTCTTTCTTTCTAACCTTCAAAAATATATTTATTATTCATTCATATACTTTTAGAGAAACATTTGATTTCAGTTGTGTCTTGTTGAAGTGTCCTGACCTCATTCTTTAAAATTTAAGACAAAACGTCCACCCAAAGCCTAAACATCATGGTTAATGTGCTGACTTTTTATAATCATACTTTCAGAACAGATCACAGCAACCTTGTGACAATTGGTGATAAATGCCAAAGCCATTCACTCTCATCTTTAGCAAGTTTTTCAGAATGATGATCGATAATGATAGTCTGTCTTGAGCAAAGCAGCAAGTGCTTTGGTTTGGGTCGGGTCATTGACAGGATTTTGGTTGCCTCACTTGACTTGAATATCACTCTCAAACTGCACTTAAGTAGCACATACATCCATGTGCGTGTCCATGTGTGTTTGTGAGCACACTTTTAACACATCCAGTCCAGTACTGAAGCAATTAAACATGCACCCAATGGCTCCTTAGAGAGATTATGTCGTTCCAGAGCGTAATGAAGAAAACAACTCTGGGGCCAAAGGGTGCTGCAGCGGAGGCCTCTCATCTGTGCTGTATGTCTGTAGAGACACACTTTCCCCCTAGAGAGAGACATTTAGTCCACACTCCTCCTAAATAGGCAGCAAACTCAAAAACACGTAGGTCACAACCGCAAAAACCTCCAGTGGGATGCGCTGGTCATCAGAAGATCATTATTCTTCGTTTATGTTTCCTTCAGGGCTCTTCTACATGTTGAACAGGAAGTCAATGTGTATTACTTTATGGACAACAAATTTCCTTTCATTAGAAAACAAAGAAAAATTCTGTTGTTATTTACTCGCCCTTATGTTGTTTCAACCAACTTTACAGGCATCTGATAAATGGTGTCCCCCAAGGCTATATCTTAGGTCCTATTGCATTATAAGTTTTAAAGGAATAGTTCACCCAAAACTAAAAATTGTGACATAAATTCCTCATCTCATTCTAAACCTGTATGTTTCCATTCTATCTGTGGAACACAAAATCTGATTTTTTTCTATAAAGCTATTTTCCACATAGGAAAAGAAAAAGACTATACATAAACAACAAACTAAATTTTGGTGTTTTTCTCACACAAAGCTATCGTATGACTTCAGCAGATTTACTAATTCTTGATCTTTAAATGGTCTTGAGGTTTTTATCTAATGTTATCTTTTATCTAATGTTTTATTCTAATGCTATTTCTCAAAGTTCTTCTACAACTACAACTTCTACAAAGTTTGTAAAAGTTCACTGATCTGAAGTTTGGCACCAGCAGCAGAGTTTGAGGAAATACAAAAAACTCCTAATATTTGCTGCAAAGTCCCACAAAGCCTATAAAAACAAATGGAAGCACAGAAATGAGAAATTAAGGGAGAGTCTAAACTCGACTAGGAAGATGAATTACCATCGGTGGGACATTTCACAGACCAGGCTTACGTAGTATTTCGTAAGACATAAGGCCAGGACATGAGGATGTCCTCAAATCCAATGGGGAATAGATGTATGGACAGACGGACAGGGTTTAACACGGGAACATGTCGTAAGTTGTAGTTGTGTTGTAAGTGATATTGTTTACATCTCAAGGGAATTTGATACTAACTGAGTTAGTAAAACTTACAGGGGGTCTGTATTTATAGGCAGTTAATGGCTTATAACACTGGACTGTTTTTTGACATAAACAATATACTGTTGTGTTTACAGTCAGACATGATAGAGGCAATAATTTTAAAGCCTTTTAGAATGACCTAATAAACAGGAAGGGACAAACAATTGCAGATACAAATTTTAAACTAAATCTGGCCAAACATACACTTCTTTAAAGTCCTAAAACAGTAACTATTCAACAAGGGTTTATAAATCCATTCATACAAAAGCATCCATCATTTGCCACTAAGATAAAAACCAGAAGTTGATAAATGATGCCTTTGGTTTTCCCATTCACTTTGTTACTCTGCTTCTGCTAATCTTGGCGACCCAGAACACAACTTACAACCAGGGCTTATGGGTAATTTGAATGACTAGCTGCCACTGACCCAAAGGAAAAAGAAGTCAATTGAAATGGGGTCCATCTATGTGTTCCATCACCGCAAAAAGCCTTTCTGGACAGTTTGAAAAAAAAGACAGATGAGAGAAGACAGTGAAATTGATGAATGTGGGAGATAAATGAAGAGGTATATTGATGTTAACACCTCTCCCACCCTCAAAGCGAGTCTCCTCTGGTGTCAGTTTCATGAATCGCACCAAATGCAGTTGTATATTTTTCCATGACTGATTAGGTTTCTCATATTTAGAGAGGAAATATTGCTCTTCAGTTAGTTTTTGAGTGATTTTTTTTTGAAGGCTCTAAAGTCTAAATAAAAGCCACAAAAAGAGTTTTGAATTTAATTCAAGTCTATTTTTACTCAAAGTATATTAAAAGTTCAAGCATGCCTTTTAATTTTAACTGTGCATACTAGAGGCCTGCTGCCAATTTTCTCCAGACCTGTTTATACAGGAGGAAAAATAATGACAAGAAGAACATTCACACCTTGAACATTCCTTGTGATCATCCTGAACAAACAGTTGGAAAACGGCTTGGCAATGAAACTACAATGCATCCAGGCATTGATAAACAGTAAGAGGATGTAGCCACCTGATACAAAGACAAAACAAACATGGTTGTCATTCTCACAGTGTACTTTCAATTTCCCGTTGACTTATATTACTTAAATCATAATTGAGACATTATTTGGCACGTTTCAGGTTTCTAATGAGGACTGTCCTAAGACATTTTAAAAGGGTTTTCTATGTTTGTGTGGTTACTTTGGCCTTTACAACTGTATATTAACAGTCAGAATAGTCAGTAGAGATATTGTATACAACTCTTGGGGAACTCTTAATGTTTTATTATTTGTCATTATGCACTCACCCGCAGCCTTTGCTTTGCCAATTCTGTTTTATTGCACATCGTTTTGACAAATCCAAAACAGATTTTTTCAATCCAGTTTCATTCTTGTTCAGACACTATGTCAGTGTTGTGCTGCTATTACCACAAGATAAATGCTTTGATTGCACTAAAGACTTTACTATGATAAAAACTATGATAATCTAATATCCAGTGATTCTAATGGTATTGCAGTTGTATCGGTTGTTTATAATAAGGGTTGAAAATCTAGTCCTGTAGTATTGATTTCCATCAGTAATTCAGTTTTCAGTCTAAGCCTGATCTTTATCTAGGAAACTGATTCTTAATGTTCTTTTCAGCAGAACTGTTGACTGCAGTTTTACTAATGGGTCACTTAAAGTTCATGACATTTTCTTGACCCTCTTGATTCTCAATCAAACTGTTTCCTTTTTCCTCTTAATTGAACATGGGAAGACCTCTTATATCTAAATATCTTGCTAAGCGAGTTCTACACCTCATTTATTCACTGTTGCATTAGCTTACCTTATATTCTCCACAAAAGTATCAAGAAATCCCTGAAATCCATTTCTGCCCATTCTTTAGTCACTACAAATCAAATCTCACTGCAATTAGTGTACAAACAAATCTTCTGTACCCACACATTAGTTACATGAATGAAATGAGAAACATTTAACATTGTAGCTAGCTCCAGGATTTTTGGTAAAATTGCAAAAATTACGATCTGAACGATATGGTTGGTGTGTGAAATTCTGATTTGTGGAGTAAGAGGAATGTCTGGTCCAAACCATGGTGAAGCCAGCTTCCTCTCAACCGCAGACTCCAGATGTTATGTGCAAGATGTTCAGAATGAGTTACAGGTCAAGGACAGTTCAGTTTCTGAAGCACTGTTTTAAACCTACTGCTAACTTAGGCAGTTGCCTTCTAAGGTGCTATTCACATGCGCTGTGGTGTTCCAAAACAGCTCAATGGAGCGCAACAAAATGGAACAGAATTCAGGAATCTAATACAGTTTTGTGGTGCTAGATGCTAAAGCATCCTAACTGAAATCTTCCCTAAAAATTACTGATTTGAAACACCCTTCATAGGCAGCAACTCTGTGTGGCATTCAAATAGCGCTTGACTCACAATTGATTACAGTAGAGTTTGATGTTAGCATTTTTCTAAGTTAGCAATGCTAAAACACACAATTACATGACAGACAATTAGTAAAATAAAAGTGAAGTGCTAAATTGGTCCATTTTAAATTTTTCGTAAAAGATTGTCAGAATTAAGTCAAATATAACTGACATTTTTGTTCCTCACAAGTTCTTCATAGGCAACAACTCTATGTGGCATTCAAATAACGCTCGACTCTATTGGAATTTGATGTTAGCATGTTGCTAAGCTAACAATGCAAAACACACATATGTAGTACACACACATATTCTAAAATTACATGTTTTAATTAGATTTAATAACTTTTTCAAATGTCAAATTTAAACATATTTCTAACTGATCACTTGGCGCTAGATGCCATCATCACTCCCTATGTTTTATGTAGTTTATATGGAACAATTCTTAGGTCTTGAGTCATTGCAGAAGTGCCAGCAGCAATCAAAACAATCGCAGAAAGCCAAAACAGCAACAGGAATAAATAAGCAGCTATATTCTCCTCACCACTTAGGATATACAAGGCCTCAGAGAGGAAACTAGCTTGCATTCGTCACTCTGACTTGAGGGGACTACCTGAAAAAGTTGGCACTGATAACTGTACAGAAGGCCAACAGAAAGCCTGCGTGTTTCTGCGACAGATTGATGTTGTTTTGCGTAGGCACGCATGCCTTGCTTTAGCAGATGGAAAAGATACGTGTCCTGATCCGTGTTGATTTTGATTCTGCCCAGTGCTTTGCTTATTCAAGTGGTCGGACGCAGATGCAATGGCAGGGAGATGTTCTCTTGATCTTACCTTATAGCTGAGACTTTTGAGCTCCAACCTTTGGCATTCCAGTGATTTTCCCATCACTCAAGCTCTACACCCAATCAAAGGCCACCAGCACTTGATGAAATTCGAGATAACGAGGGAAACGGACTCCCTGCTGCTTGAGGAGTGACCTTAAAAGTCCTCAATAGAGTCCCTCCTCTGGCTAATCAGCCATCTAATATAATGAGACCACTGTTTTAAATGTGCATACTGATGGAGAAATTGAATAGACTGATTAATAGTATTAACGCACACAATCACCACTAGGCTGATCGTTCTTAAAGGGACAGTTCACCTAAAAATGACAATTCTGCTATTATTTATTTACAGGTTATTCACGTGTATTCCCAAGCCTATATGACTGATTATAACAGTCAAGCTCCAAAAAGAAAGAAAGAAAAAGCCTTAAAAAACATTCTGCTTGAGTTACATTGTAAAAACTTTTTTTTAATGTAGTGAAAAGATTGTGATAGTTTATAACCTAAGTTTTTTTTTTTTTTTACATAATAAATACATATATTCACAATGTTGCATAAATGTTGCTAGGATGTTGCTTGCATATTGTTTCATATTTTTACGTTTTATATACCTCATTACGATGCACAATATTTGGCATCCCTGAATTTTTTTGTAACGCTCATCTCAAAAAGTTAAGTGTTTACCTACAACATTGAATAGAAGATTAAATATGATACTCCTGTGTGTGTGTGTGTGTGTGTGTGTGTGTGTGTGTATGTATTTTTCAACCCTGTTACTAATAATCAGGACGTGTCTAAATACAATTTTTGTTGTTTTCTTGCCCAACATTGCATAAATAATGATAATAAATGGGTATTAATGTTTTTAAATGAATATTGAAATATGAAATTATTATTTTTTAAATGAAATGATACTCTAAATATGAAACTGAAACCACCAGTAGGTGGCGGCAAGTCACTGTCATAATGAGTGAGTCATTCAGTCATTTATCTAAACGATTCGTTCAGTTGGCTGATTCGTTCAGAAACAAGCAAGCGACTGTATTTATAAATTGCTCACTGAATCACCGACTCGCTCGATTCGTTCAAAAACGTGGATTTATTCAGAAACTAAACATCGCTGTGTGTTGCTTGAAGATTCACAACAGTTCTGCTGTGGCTTCATTTTGAGCCATTTCCGTTTGTGAAATCAAGCAAAACCAGGCAATATTATGTCTAAAATTTAACACAAAATCAACTTCTTGTTTATTGAACTGTTGCGTAAAATCAATATCACATCAAGTCGTCATCCTACATGATGTTCGTCAGCAACTGCATGCAATGTAAGATTTTGAAGACAAATCATATAAATAAATATTATTTTTAGATGATCTGTTTCTTTACAGTTTTAGGGTTTCTGTCTTTTATTAGAGCCACACTTCCTAATTTCTCAGAACTGACTGTTTTGAGAAGTTTCACCCTTCTCTGTTCATTTCCATTGCCCTCTGACCTTCTACGAAGTGCAGGAGATTGTTACAGGTTTTTGGCAGAGTCTCAGCGAACGTCTGTGTTTGATGTGCCCAAGGATCACTAGCAAATGTTCGCAATTGACTTGCGTCAGACACAAGACAGAGCGTTTGAGTTTTACGATCTCTGAAGACTGTGAACTTGCCAGCACCCCATTCCAGAATACTAGAAGCAAAACAACTCTGGACTTGATTATCAGGATTTTGCTTTTATTGATATTGGGTTTATAAAGATACTTTGTCAAAGAGCTCAAAGCCGAACAGAACTCTGGGTGGCCTAATTCCATTTCCAAGCCTAATCCACACGTTTCGGTACGTGAAGAGGAATGGTAATCAAGACAGGTCACCTTTGACCCTGTAAGGTTTCGGCAACTTGGCCTTTGAAACGCTTAACTGAGACCGAACAAAAGATACACTGCCTGGTATATCAATGTCACAAAGCTGATGTACAGAAAGACGAACAGTGTCTGACAGTCTACAAATTAGAGGCCATTACTTTTTTTTTAAAGCACCACTCACAAATCGCATTAAAATATTAGTTGACTTACAGTATGTCCCACTTCAGAGGTCTTTACATTCTTGTCTTTATCCAATTAAGTCAATTTTTCATATTATATATATATATATATATATATATATATATATATATAAACTAAATATAAGCCCTGTTACCCTGTTAATAAATAAATAAATAAATTCTGGCACCCAGGAAAGTACATAATTTAGACCTTTTGTACAGCATGGCATGAAGACAAGCAAATAATAATTTAATTCTTTCAGTTTTTACATAATTGTTGTGTTAACTGTATTCATTAGGCTCAATTGTTCAACACTGTTATCCAAGTAATCTCAATGTATGTAAGTTTTGTAAGTTTTTATGTAACTAAAAACCAATATTTTGTCCTAAACTAGCTATCCTTTGTCAAGCAGCATTGTAATTGTTAACTAAACAATTTAAAACACCATAAAACTACTATTAATTGGTAATTGAAATAAAGCTGAAATAAAATAAACTGTAAATATTAGATGAAAAACTTAAAAACCTAAAGGAAAAACTAAAATGAATAAAATGAAAACTCAAGTAAATATAAAATTAAAGCTAAATAGAAATATCACAAAACAAAAACTAATAAAAATGACAAATTTAATACTAAAAATAACAAAATTACTAAAAATGTATATGCAAACTGAAAATATTAAATTAAAAGCTAATTTAAAAATGTAATACATGCTGTAATAGTATATAAATAATACTAAGACGGCACTAACTGCTAAGTGACAGTTTGATTTAGGCTACATTTGCAACCCTGTTATCCATTCAGATGCTGTTATTTATTTATTTATTTCCAAAGATAAAGTAACAAAAAGCAAAAAATGAGGTTTTCAAAATATATTTAGACATGTCCTGAATATTAGTAACGGGGTTGAAATACTGCAAATATATTTCAGAAAATAAATAGTAAATAAGGCTACGTCCACATGAAGCCAGAGCTTTCCCTATACAATCTTTTTTTTTTCCCCTCGTCTCAAGAAATATCTGGGTCCACACGAAACCACGAAACCGACACAAAACGATGTAGTATACATGCCAGACCAGTATGTGGCGCTGTAATTCTGCCACAGAGATACACTACAAACTGAGAAGAAGACTTGGACTATGCGCATAAACCTTGCGAGCGGTATACAAACGAACATGGAACAATACATTTATTAATATGTGTTAATGTTAGTTAATAAAAAGACAACCGTTAAGTGTTTGTTCATGTTGTTGTTGCTGTTACGTGACGTAGAGGTGTCTGACTAGGGGCGAGACGTGGGCTGATGACGTCATCGTTTCAGAAAATATACGGATTCGTTGTCCACACGAAAACACAAGGGCGGCATTTTCAGATTTATCCACTCTGGGCCCCGGTTTAAAAAAATATCGGTTTCACTCTCCCAAAACTCTGGATCCGTCTGGACGAAACGCCTATACGATACAAAATGTATGCGTATACAGCTAAACGCGTCTCCATGTGGACGGGGCCTAAAGCATATGTACACTATATACCCATTTAAACTTGTATATATTACATATATATATATATATATATATATATATACACAATTTCATATAAATATAAACAGTTCTGTCTCCTGTTGTGGATGAACAGCTTTCTGAAGGTTAAGCTCCTGACGTTTACTGACCTTTTGTTGAAGAAGAAATCAAGCTGACTTTAAGCACTATTTTTGTCATGGAAAGTGACATCTCGCCACTAGTGGATACCAAGATGTCCAAACATGACGTTCTGAATAATAAAATAAATATCCAAAATGGTTGACAGCAAGCTAAACACATTAATGGATCAAACAAACAATATTATGTACAACAATACTATGAATATATCAGCATCTACTTGTGTGGTTGCTGAAATACGCCTGGAAACAGGTTGCCAAATATCTTGGAAATAAACAACTCAGCAACTCATTAAACACTTGAAATGAAGTAATGGATGAGTTCAAACATTTATGAATTGATCATTCCAGAGCGCTCGATTGCAGCTGTATCATGTCGACCAGATGTGCGCGTTAGTCTTGATAAGCGTTGAAGATCTCAAGGCTAAACGCCGTACCCCACTCAGTCTTACAACCCTAATCATTTCATCACATACAGGCCAGTGGAGTCAATTAGCATGCTAGTTTAGTTGCTAAGTAGCATAGCACGAATGTATTTCAGTCGTATGTTAAGTTATGACTTATAACTGTTCCAAACCATCATATAATGAACAAACGTCAGTGCTTAGATGTTTTAAGGCTGGGACGCATTAATGGAAACCATTTCCTCTCGAATTCTGGCTAGACCTCAATGTGAAATACTATCATATGGACCTGTACGCTGGTCCAGCACCTTAAAAGCCTGAGAAAGTCTGTCCATCATGCTGATAGAAGGACTCAATGGACCGGGTGGAGTCACAACCAGATGCGTCTCTGTGTGATATAAGGAAAAGAGGCTTTTGTGGCCGTGCTTGTTTTTAAGACTTTAGGTAATGAGAATGTGTGTGTTTAGGAAGTGGGTGGGAAAGGGGGATTTTTCTTCATTTATCAGAAATCCGTATTAAACGACATTGTGGGAAATGTTCCCGATCCTGCGCATGACATATGATCAACTCATGCTAGACTCTCTATTGCCATGATCTCATCGGAAGGTTGTTTCTTTTGTCGACAATAAAATAAAGATGTCGAGTGTGATTGTGTGATGCAAGCGCCGTTTTCACGCTATATGTGAATGCTCTGAACAAACTAGCGAACAAAACACAGACCATCACTGCAGAGGAACAGATGAGCTTATTGTGGATTTAATGGGTGTAAAAAGGAGACAAACAAATAAATAGAGCAATTACTAAAATAAATAACTAAATAAATAACCTTGTCTGAATACATTTAAAAATAAATAAAAAAATATTACTAAATGAACTGAGAAAGAAAAAGGAAAGAAAGAAAGAAATACCCCAACATAAATGTTACTATTGTGTAATAATTTAATGTTCAATTTCATATTTCTTTTTTACTTTTAAAACGAAGCAAAATAATTTCTAAATAAAACGTACATAAGAATGACTAACTAAAATATTAAGAATAATTTCTAACAATTTAAAAAGGAGACAAATAAACAGAGTCTAAATACATTTCAAAATAAATAAAATATCAAATGAACTGAAAAAGGAAGAAGGAAGGAAAGAAAGATATATTTCCTTTTTTACAAATAAATATAAAATAAGTATAAAGAAAGAAAGAAAGAAAGAATGAATTAAAGACCAAATTCTAAAATGATAAATGAATGAACGAATGAACAACAATTCCTAAGGAATCATCTCTAAATACATTGAATAACGAACAAATAAATAAATAAATAAATAAAAGAAAGAAAGAAAGAAAGAAAGAAAGAAAGTGTAACGAGGGAGGCGTGACGTTAGAAACACGGAAACTTAGAAACCACGGAAGAGCTATACAACATTCAATCACCAGAGATGACAGAGAGTGTGTGTGCTATTCTTATAGTCCTACTAGGGGAGGGATGGAGGGCCAGGTCCATGAGGAAGGAGAGGAACAGGGGACAGAGACAGAGCCGGCGGAGCAGAGAGCCAAGGTGGAACTGGCGGAGCAGAGGGACAAGGCGGAGCAGTGAGCCAAGGCGGAGCCATCAGAGCAGAGAGCCAGGGCGAAGTCGGCGGAGCAGGGAGCCAGGGCGGAGCAGTAAGCCAAGGCAGAACCAGTGGAACAGAGAGCCAGGGCAGAGCCGGCAGAGCAGAGTGCCAGGGCATTGCAGTGAGCCAGGGCGTAGCCGACAGAGCAGGGAGCCAGGGCAGAGCTGAAGACCACCAGAGCAGAGCTAAGGACCACCATGGCTGAGCAGGCAGAGCAGAAGACCACCAGGGCGGAGCTGATGGTGCAGAATACCACCAAGGCGGATCAGGCAGAACTGGAACATAGAGCACAGAGAGGTTAACAATGGCCTCAGCGGCCGTAACAAGACTGGCAGACAGTTCAGAAATGGCATCTTTAGCCATAACAGGGTGAGCAGAGAGTTCAGGGGCAGCCTTTTTGACCTTGGCTGGAATGTCAGAGAATTCAGAAACGACCTCCTTGGTCGGAACAGGACAGACTAAGAGTTCAGAAACGGCCTTCTTAGCCGTAACCGGATAGGCAGAGAATGCACAGACGGCCTCCATAGCTGTGACAGGACAGGCAGAGAGTT
>NW_015542339.1:889463-927486 GCF_001515605.1 Sinocyclocheilus anshuiensis | reverse complement strand
AAATGAACTGAAAAAGGGAGAAGGAAGGAAAGAAAGATATATTTCCTTTTTTACAAATAAATATAAAATAAGTATAAAGAAAGAAAGAAAGAAAGAATGAATTAAAGACCAAATTCTAAAATGATAAATGAATGAACGAATGAACAACAATTCCTAAGGAATCATCTCTAAATACATTGAATAACGAACAAATAAATAAATAAATAAATAAAAGAAAGAAAGAAAGAAAGAAAGAAAGAAAGTGTAACGAGGGAGGCGTGACGTCAAAGTGGGGATCCAAATGCAAGGCTTTAATAAGAGCGTAGTCAAACAGGCGTGGTCAACAACAGCAAACAACGATGGCAGTGGCAAGGCAAAAGAGTAATCCAGATAATCAGGCAATGGTCAGGGCAGGCAGCAAAACAATCATAAACAAGAAAACAGTCCAGGGATCAAAACACGAAGGCAAGGAAACAGAGAAACTAGAAACACGGAAACTTAGAAACCACGGAAGAGCTATACAACATTCAATCACCAGAGATGACAGAGAGTGTGTGTGCTATTCTTATAGTCCTACTAGGGGAGGGATGGAGGGCCAGGTCCATGAGGAAGGAGAGGAACAGGGGACTGAGACAGAGCCGGCGGAGCGGAGAGCCAAGGTGGAACTGGCAGAGCAGAGGGCCAAGGCGGAGTCATCGGAGCAGAGAGCCAGGGCGAAGCCGGCGGAGCAGGGAGCCAGGGCGGAGCAGTAAGCCAAGGCAGAACCAGTGGAACAGAGAGCCAGGGCAGAGCCGGCAGAGCAGAGTGCCAGGGCATTGCAGTGAGCCAGGTTGTAGCCGACAGAGCAGGGAGCCAGGGCAGAGCTGAAGACCACCAGAGCAGAGCTAAGGACCACCATGGCTGAGCAGGCAGAGCAGAAGACCACCAGGGCGGAGCTGATGGTGCAGAATACCACCAAGGCGGATCAGGCAGAACTGGAACATAGAGCACAGAGAGGTTAACAATGGCCTCAGCGGCCGTAACAAGACTGGCAGACAGTTCAGAAATGGCGTCTTTAGCCATAACAGGGTGAGCAGAGATTTCAGGGGCAGCCTTTTTGACCGTGGCTGGAATGTCAGAGATTTCAGAAACGACCTCCTTGGTCGGAACAGGACAGACTAAGAGTTCAGAAACGGCCTTCTTAGCCGTTACATGATAGGCAGAGAATTCACAGACGGCCTCCATAACCGTGACAGGACAGACAGAAAGTTCACAGACGGCCTCCATAGCCGTGATAGGACAGACTGAGGGTTCAGAAACAGCCTTCTTAGCCATAATAGGACAGGCAGAGAGTTTACAGATGGCCTCTATAGCCATGACAGGACAGGCAGAGAGTTCACAGACGGCCTCCATAGCTGTGACAGGACAGGCAGAGAGTTCACAGATGGCCTCCATAGCTGTGACAGCACAGGCAGAGAGTTCACAGACGACCTTCTTGGTTATGACAGGGCAAACAGAGAGTTCAGGGAGAGGCCTCTTTGAGCGGGATTGTGAATTCAGAAGCAGTCTTAGCAACCGTAATAGGCAGGGCTGAGAATTCATGATTGGCTTCTAGGGCCGAGACTGGTATAAAAGGGGATTCACTGATGGTCTCCATGACCTCGTCAGTACAGACAAAGAGTTCATAAGTGGGCACCCCTGTCTTAAGAGGAGCTGAAGCGAACACCCCCGCCAACTCTGGAGGTTCTGCAGCGGATGCTGCCACCTCTGGAGGTTCTGCAGCAATAAGAAGAGGAGCTTCAACAGACACAGATAGTTCAGAGATGGCACTTGCGGCCGTAACAGAGGCATCAGGTAACAGGGAGAGTTTGACAATAGTGTCTGTGGTAGAGACAGAGGTGACAGGGAACACCGTGAGCTCGGGAAAGAGTCCTGCTTTTATCAGAGGAGGTTCTGCAACGGACGTTGCCACCTCGGAGGGAACAGGAGTGAACTCTGGGACAGATTCAAGGACTGGAGTGAACTCTGGGGCAAACTCGGGGACTAAAGTCATCTTTGTACTGTGCTCAGGGGCTGAAGGCCTCACTAGACTAAGGTCAGGGGCTGGAGCGAACACTGAGCTTGACTCGGGAACATAAGCGCTCTCTGGGCTAAACTCGGGAACAGAAGCACTCTCTGGGCTAGACTTGGGATCAGAAGCCTTCTCTGGGCTAGGCTCGGGAAGAGAAGCCTTCTCTGGGCTAAAATTGGGATCAGGAGCCTCCTTTGGGCTAGACTTGGGATCAGATTCGGGGAGTAAAGTGGGCGCCACCACCTTGAGAGGTTCTACAGCGAAGGCTGTCACCTCGGGGGAAACTACAGTGGTGTGTGCGGCCCAAACACAGAGAATGGCCATAGCCATAACTGGCAGGACAGAGAGTACATTGTCTATTTCCAAGACTGACGGTGCTGTGCCTGGGGAACTGGGGTGAGTGGCGGCCGGCAGGTTTGAGAATATTGAGAAACTGTGTTACACGTAAGCGTAGATTCTGCGTAGTTCGTGAGCGTAGAGACCCCTGGAATGCCAGCAGCTTGCACTGACATCAGCTGAGGGTCCGCCACTCTCGAATGCCTTGGGACTGACTTAGTGTCTTCAAATGCAACATTCACAATGCTCTGGAACACTGGAGTAACATCCATGATGGCTGAAGACTGTTGCTTGACATGAGCAGGTTCTGACTTGGCAGACTTGATGTGAGCAGACTTTAGCGTGGCAGGCTTGTCGTGAGCAGGCTTTGACTTGGCAGGCTTGACGTGAGCAGGCTTGACATGACAAGCTTTTGGAAGATCAGCCGAGATGTGACGATTCTCTGGAAGATCAGCTGATACGTGACGATGCTCTGGAAGACCAGCCGAGACGTGACGATGCTCTGGAAGACCAGCCGAGACGTGACGAGGCTCTGGAAGATCAGCCGAGACGTGACGAGGCTCTGGAAGATCAGCCGAGACGTGACGAGGCTCTGGAAGATCAGCCGAGACGTGACGAGGCTCTGGAAGATCAGCTGAGACGTGACGAGGCTCTGGAAGATCAGCCGAGACGTGACGAGGCTCTGGAAGACCAGCCGAGACGTGACGAGGCTCTGGAAGACCAGCCGAGACGTGACGAGGCTCTGGACGATCAGCCGAGACGTGACGAGGCTCTGGACGATCAGCTGAGACGTGATGAGGCTCTGGACGATCAGCTGTGACTTGACTTGACTCTGGGTAGGCAGCAATTTCGTGGAGAGTCTCTGGGTTGGCAGCCATCTTGTCCCGCACAAGGAAATATTCCAAGGTCCCCACACAAGACTTTTTGAGCTCAGAAAATCATAAAAGTGATTCAAAACAGCTTTTGCCATTGTGAGGTCCCATTCAGAGCAAACAAGAGAGTGGAGTAACATAGGAGGAAAATGGGGTTGCTATCATGGTTCTACATAGCACGTTTGACAAATATATACGTTTGTAAAAATATATAAAGAAATATTTATTTATATTGCCAAGGCTTTACAGATGAGCAGCATACAGATACCTGTAGAACAGAGCATGACAATAACAGTGCTAAGCAATGTACATAATTCGAAATATGAGAAAGATATAGAAAATGTACAGAACAAAAAAATTGACAAAATATATATATATACCAATAAATAAGGAAGAAGTTACACCTAAAAGAAAAATTAAAATACTACAATTAAAAATCTTGTGCTTACATGATAAGAAGGGCTGTTTTTGTATACATTTTCAGTGGAGACCTTTCTTCCTGCGACAGACATATTTTCCTGTGTCTGCTGGTTCTGTGGCAAGGTTGTATCTGCTGAGTTTGTATTTTGTTTTCAGGTGTATTGTGTAGACTGCCATGGTGTTGTATTGTCTTTTTGGGGTCAGACAACACTGCATTTGATTTGATTTTGCTGTTATGTTTCCCAATCAGTTATAATATTATTGCATTTATGCTCTAATTTGATTAGTTTGGCAGTATTGTACTGTATAAAAACACAAAAAAAATATTTAAAAAAAATGTTACAATGAAAGTCATTAATATTATTATGCTTTGTGCATATCAGAAATCTAGAAATTTGAACGGAGAATAGGCATAATAAAGAAAAAGTATTGAAAACATGGTTAAACTGCCTAAATCAGTCTCTACTTGCCATATAATGAAACCCCAGCCCTAATAAAACTTTTGTGCATGACGTCAATGTGGGTGAGGCCCAGTTTCATTAGTCACCCATGATGTTGGTGATTTTTTTTCTTGAGTAGAACAATAAAGATTTTTAACTGAAACCGTGGTCCTTGGTGATTCATAAAACGTAAGTTAAGAGCTTCCGGTTTTGAAAAAGCATATCAAGGATTACAAAATTAATACCCATGCATTGCTCCTGACAACATATTTAGGTCTTATGATGTGGAACATTTGATCTGAGAAAGAAATTGACCATTATTTATAATATTGTTACCTGTAATCCAGAGCGTCAGGCAACAGGGAAGTCTGATTCTTTTCTGCAAACTCGTTCTTTTGGACATTTAATTTCATTCATCAGTCTGTTTATCTAATCACGCTATGATGTAACTTATAGGCAGGTAAGAGAAGTCTCAAACCTGAAATGTCCTGAGTGTACACAATACTTACCTCGGTGACCTCTGACCTTAAAAGTGGAACCCTGAGCAATATTGGCCATTAGCTACATTTAGACTTAAGTTCCAAGTCTAGCCAAAAAGAATGTACAAAATGTTTATATATGTACATAGAATGTTTCTAGTTTTAAGGAGCTAGAAGGATGCTGAGCTGACATATCGAGGTTTCCGTAAATGTCTGTATAACCCAAAATTTGTTGTGGGGCATGACAAAAAAAAACAAACAAGTAAAATAAAAAAGGACTAGTGGTTTTGCAATACTAGGTAATAATACAACATACAATAATACTAGGTAATAATACAAAAATTAAAAAAATTGGTCACACAACCAACTCTACAATTTTTGGACCATTTGAGATTGAATAACCCAGACCAGAGTTGCTCAAACTTTTTACTACAAAGGGTCAATAATCTGTAAAAAAACAAAACTAAATGCTGCATTATATACTGTTTTAAAGTATACATTAAAGAAAAACAATCTAATATACTTATATTCTCTACATGTCAGTGCAAAAATAAAACCAAAAAAGTTTGTTTTCAATGTATCTCTTGTGATATGGCATTGTGGGTCAAAAACTGGATTGCACATCACAGATCATCGTTATCTGTATTCACTACTAGGTTGCATGTGGTAAATTTAAATGTAGTAAATAGTATGTAAAATAAATCTGAATTTCATTGCAGCAGTGTTATGCATGTGTTATAGATGCAGACAGTTTTGGAGTTTCAGCGGGTGCTGTTAAAAGTGCAGGCGTCTCTCACTGTCGAGGAGGTGCAGGACCTGGTGTTCCTCTGCTCTGATCTGCTGAGTCTGAAAGACCTCAGCACCGTGACCTCAGCCGGACAGCTGTTCAGTCTTCTGGAGAACAGGGACCTGCTGTCATGGGAGGATCCGTCTCTGCTTTTAGAGCTGCTCAGGATCCTGAAACGGAACAGCCTGATCCGCAGTCTGACCTCAGAGGATGTTATGCCAACCAACGGCACAACATATAGTCAACAAATCTCCCCATACAGGTGAGGATGCAGCTGCTAGTAATAGAGACGTGTTTGATCAGGTCAAAGGCCAGAAAGCTGACTAAGAAAATATCTACTACCAAGGAATGTTTTTTTGGCAGTGGCTATAAAAACAGCATATTTTCTTAGCGATAGATTAGATTTACACTAAGGTCAAGTAGCAATGGATTCTCTTTACACTGTTAAAATAGCAGGATTTTCTGCTATTTATACTACTTATTGCAAATAGTGTCAATTATCTGCACCTCAGTATTGTAGTACATTATAAAACAGTACGCAATAATAACATATTGAGTGTAAATTATCATTTTAATTCAAATTATTAAATGGATGCCACCTTATTGGGACAATAAAACCCTCCCTACACCTACCCTAACCCTACCTGATACTTTATTTTTAACTTTTTGATTATTTCCGTCATTTTCATTGAAAATAAATGCCTTTTCGGCATTTATTTCGTGATATGAGATTTCAAAAGGGAGGAAAAAAAGTTCGGCAAAAGGCGGATTTGAACTCGGGTCTTGTCAAAAAGACTGCAGTACATGATTTACCACCTACGCCAATGGAGCTGATGTTCGACAATCGTCTTTTGTATTGTTGACTACCCCAATCACATGTTGGTGGGCGGAGTTAGGGTAAATAGCCTCTGCCAACACAGGCACTTAGTGTAAATAGACACTCCGTTTTTGTTTTTAATGCAGTAGCATTTGTATGGGGCGGCTGTATTTTACAAGGACGCTCAAAAAGTCTTTATATTTGCTATGTAATAATCATCAGTATTTGTTTTTATGTATTTCAGACAGTTGTTGTATGAGCTGTCAGAGTCCATCTGTGAGCAGGACCTGAAAAACATCAAATTCCTCCTGTTAAAAACACTACCGCGCAAAAAACTGGAGAAGGACACGGTGAGAGACACGGACACGGCCTCGGTGCTCTGACACCACATCTCTGCATGTGACCAGAGTGTGATGATTGACTAAACTAACTTACATATAAACAATCATGTCTTTTAGACGCTGTTGCAGTTGTTTTTGGAGATGGAGAAGGAGGACCTTTTGGTTGAAAATAATTTGGACGTTCTGCAGAAAATTATAGCAGATATCA
This sequence comes from Sinocyclocheilus anshuiensis, assembly GCF_001515605.1. Classification (NCBI taxonomy): domain Eukaryota; kingdom Metazoa; phylum Chordata; class Actinopteri; order Cypriniformes; family Cyprinidae; genus Sinocyclocheilus; species Sinocyclocheilus anshuiensis. Next base: position 920,757 of record NW_015542339.1, on the reverse strand, counting down.
ATCCCAGTTTAGAAAAAAGAATCATTCAATACAAAACGGAGAGCTGTGAGAGTGAGTGGCTGTTTTATTATTTCCTGATGTGATGTTAATTTGCCTCTGGTATATTTAAAATAAGCTATAAATCAAAACTGCGAGGAGGTAAATGGATTTTATGCATAAGCTACAGTGTGAAGTGTTAAACCATAGAAATAAACATTAATTCGTATTTCTACAGATATATGCATTTTGTTTTCTGTCTTATTGCAGCAGGTGGAATGGTTATTGCTCAGGAGATCGGGGATATTACTCCTGCGTTGTACTCACCTGCTCCGGTATAACTTTTGTGGATGCTTTACTCTTCACCATGTCATATTTCTTCTGTGGAACACAATGCTCATTTCCATGTTAATGCATGAATGAGTTTTAAGAGCTGGAGATTTTCAGATTTTTATTTAACTATTTATCTACACATTTATTTGATCAAAAGTACAGTAAAACAGTAATATTGTGAAATATTATTACGATTTAAAATAACTGTTATTCTCTTGGAATATCTTGTAAAATGTCATTTATTCCTGTGATGCAAAGCTGAATTTCCAGCATAATTTCTCCAGTCTTCAGAGTCACATGATCCTTCAGAAATCGTTCTAATATGCTGATTTGCTGCTCAAGAAACATTTATTATAATTATCAATGTTAAAAACAGTTGTGCTGGCTAATATTTTTGTGGAAACCCTGTGATAATCTTTCTCTCTTTCATAAAGCCCTCATTGCTGACATCACGTACATCGGGTGAGTTTATTTCGCATGCTTTGCAGGAAGTAATTTGATAAGAATCTCCATGTAAAACAATGACCAGTTCATAAAATCAGAAGTTGTATTGTTAATAAGTTGTAAAATAAGTTCATATTATACTGTACTGTAGCTTATGTCATGCTGTACAGCTGGAATGAAAAAAAAAAAGATGTGTGTGTGATTCACTTTATCTGTATAAACAGATACAGGTGTCAGTATAAAGACTCGAACCACTGGCATATTGGCTAGTGAAACAATCCGGAAATTACTCCTTTAACATTATTCACAAAGGAAAGAGAAAGCATGCATATTGTAATATACAAATAAATGATGTCTTAAAAAATGTGTTTGTTTGCCGTTGCTCTTTTTGACAGTTGACATAATGGAGGAGCAGGTGGACAGACTAAGTCTGACTGAAGGTGCTGCTGCGGTTAGTGGAGGTACTTCAGTAAATCTCCAATACAACATCATGCTTGATGTCTGTTTTCAACCTAAACTAAAAAAGCTCTTATCTCTGTCTTAGATCAGAGCCAGCACTCAGTGATTGAAAATGAGAGCTTAAACATGTCTGTGACTGAAAATCCAGAGGTAAGCCTTTTATACATTAGATCTTTATGCTGTGTTCAATACGTGTTTTCACTTAATCAACAGCATTTGTGGCATAATGTTGATTATCATAAATTTTTTGACTCATCTCTTGCAAAAATTTCTGCCTGCTGTTATCAGTGCTAGAGCAAACTTTCAGAATAAGTTAAAATGTTGTACAATTTCTGTGTTCACTTGAGGATTGTTTTCATGATAGATGGCTAAGTATAAATGCACACACTTCCTACCTCAACGTTATTGAGTTGATTCTGAAAATTGCGGTAAGTGTTTCTGTTCAACATTTCCTGTGAGGGAGAAAAGTGACGTTTGCGCGCTCGCTCATTAGCTTGTTTATATAGTGCTTGTTCTGAATAAGGTGCAAACATATTTTGGCCTTTCGGTGCCACTGTCTTTATTACATTAAGCCACATTAAGTTCTCTCTTTATAATGATTTTCTTTTCAGAATATTTAGAAGAAGTCTGCTGCATTAAAAATGTGGCCAACATTTCAAGTTTCAAATATGCAGTAATAGTTATTTTGATATCTCTGCAGTATGTGCTATATTATATGAGCTTTTATATATTTGTAAATGTATAAATGTAGTCAGTAACCAACCACAAGTGTTAGCACAAGTATTAACAGCTTCTAGCAGCTTATTCCAAAGATCTTCATTCAAAAACAATGTATTTCTGTGGTCTGTGGTATTGCTGCAAAACGTACCGTTGAGTTTTTAATGATTTGTAAATAACCTGGAGAATTTACAGGTACTCTCTGCACTCTTACAGATTATGTATAAATCGAATATGGTTTCTCTGAGCAGTGATTTTATCATTTTGCATATTAAGCACAAATTGTATGTGTAATAAATAAATTACAACAATATTGTTATAATTTAATAGAAAGTATATTTGACAATATAATAATGTATTGTAATATAATAAAACTACAAATACATATTACAGTAATAAATATAATGTATGAACAGAACGTTTAAATAACAAATATTTTGCATAAACATGTTTGGATAACCTTCTCATAATGCTGCAATGAGAACTTCATGCATGATGATCAAGAGCTTGGTTACAATCGCCTGCCTTTAATAACACAGACCCACAAATGGTGATAAGAATGACTCAAGCTTGGTTATTAAAAAGCCATAATTTCTTTCTGACGTTGTCAATGCACAAAGATCCTTCTGTATTGTAAGTAAATGGTGAGCACTTTCATATTTCCTTACATCCTTTAAAGAGTGATCAGCACACCGAGCAACCCCCCACCCTCTCCCCCCTTAAAGGGGTCATGAACTGCCTTTTTTTTTAAATTTTGTACTGTTCTCTGAAGTCCACTTATATTTTTATCAATATTTTTACATTAAAAAACATCATAATTTAGGAGTAATAGGCTGTATTCTGTCCTGTTTTGACCCCCCTCATCAGAACGCTCTGTTTGAATAGGCGTGGTGGCGGATTGTAGACACAGAAGTAAACGCCCACTGCTGTGATTGGCTAATAGTTGTGTATGTTTGACAGCATAGAGCCTTCACAGATGGATGCATAAATAGTACACAACAAACAATCTATAATAACAGACAAAGCAATAGTAATCACGTAATAAAAATTCACACTTACTCCCACTTGTGTGTTGCGACATTACTGTCGGATCCAATCTAGCCGGCACATCATCGTCTTTTAGTTTCAATCTTTCTGAAAATACTCAGTTTAATTGTGCCTTGTTTGTAAATGAATCCGCGGTAATATGAAATGAACAATGGACCAAGTTCTCACTGACGCGTTCTGGAACGTCATTGAAAACAAAGTTAATCAAATAAGCTTTAAATTTGCCGCTCTTGTCATTTACCTACTATGTGCAAGAATAGATGGGCGGGGCTAAACAGGCAGCGATGTAGAAGCAGGCGTTGATCTTCTTCTGCGGAGGCGGTGCTTATCCACACTATTACATCATAGAGTGGAACATTCCACAAGCTGTCGTTTTGACAGACTGGCTTCAATATAAGCTGTATTTAGACTAACAACAAAGCTTTGAGGATGTTTTTATATCACAATGAACTCATATATCAAAACATCAAGGGAATTTTGTTTTCTCAGTTTATGACCCCTTTAACCAACCCCAACAGGCAGCCTAATAAAAATATTATGCATGCTCAGCGTGTTCACCTTTGATTTGGTTAGAAACACATACACCTTTTAATTTTTTACATTCATCTCTACATGAACAAATAATGACTTAAACATAACATTTTCACTTAATAATTAGCAAAAACAGAATGAATAATTATTGTAACGAGGGAGGCGTGACGACAAAGTGGGGATCCAAATGCAAGGCTTTAATAAGAGCGTAGTCAAACAGGCGTGGTCAACAACAGCAAACAACGATGGCAGTGGCAAGGCAAAAGAGTAATCCAGATAATCAGGCAATGGTCAGGGCAGGCAGCAAAACAATCATAAACAAGAAAACAGTCCAGGGATCAAAACACGAAGGCAAGGAAACAGAGAAACTAGAAACACGGAAACTTAGAAACCACGGAAGAGCTATACAACATTCAATCACCAGCAATGACAGAGAGTGTGTGTGCTATTCTTATAGTCCTACTAATGTGAGACAGCTGTGAACTGATGATGAGATCTGATGAGAGACAGGTGATGCACTTGATGAGTCCGGGCAAAGGATTATGGGAAATGGAGTCCTGAGTGAATGGCAAGGTACAGAATGGAGTGCCCTCTAGAGGAGGTCATGGGCACTCCAGCTGGAGATCATGACAGAAAGAAAGAAAGAAAGACAGAAAGAAAGAAAGAAAGATTTTTTTATAGTTAATATGTAATATTCAATGATCCAAGTTTCAAAAAGTAATACAAACTTAGAAAAAGTGGAGTTGAACACTGAAATTTATCAGAATTTTTTTTTAAAAATCAAAAATTAAGTAAAAGTATGGGTCGCCTGTGTTTGAACTCTCAATATGAAATGATGCCAAATTCTCCAGAGCTGACGAAGAGCCGCTGCCTTCCGGAAACATTATAACGTGGCGCTGGAAGCTGTGCTGGAAAGGATTCCAGCAGGTGCTGTGACTTGTATGTTGGCCTCTGTGCTAAATGGCTTTCATGATGGATAGCATCAACATGCCCCAATTATGAGATTTATTTTTGTTGTCAGTGAGAAATCTCCTTCTGTCATCTAAGAATTCCTTTAATGGTGAGTCATGCAATGTGCAGCTTTAATGGAGGATGAAAACTGCAGCAGGAAGAGAAATATAATCCAGGAAGACATTTGGCTTGCATTAATCACAGATCCTAATTGCATTCATTTTGATTATACAAGTTATTCTGTAATTAACTCTATGTATTTTAGTGGACCACAATCCTGGATATTTTTTCTGTTTTAATGGCAGTGTAGAAACATGTTTTTCACATAAATGGGCTTCATGTTTCACACGGTTTGCAATGCAAACGCTTGTCATAAAGTTAATATGGCCTCTTCATAACACACAAACTTTGCTGTCTCTGAGTATATTGTTTATAAGCATAGTTATAATAAAGGTTATGAACAAACGTTCTTCCAGAAACGCTAAAGAAGGCTTGTTCAAAGTTATCTGATCTTTAATAATGTTTCAAAATGTTAGCAAAAAATATTACTAATTTACATCGCTCATGGAAAAAAAAATTTTTTCTAAAACGTTTAAGTTGGATGTTAACTTGGTGTAAGTTAACACGTAAAAAAATGTTTATAACTTAATGGTAACATTAGCAAAACATTCTTCTCAGAGCTTATTTTTGTTAGCTGGGATATAAGGCAATGTGAAATTAATATAACAAGAATACTAAAATAATTGTCAACATTTTTGAAGCATTTGTTTATTTTATAATTCATAGAGAATTCATGCATGTTGCAAAATGGCACTTAGTTTATTAAATCTAATTTATAATTGGAAATTAAAGCCAAGACAAAGGCTGGGTTAAGTTACAAACAAACAAACAAATAAATTAAATTAAATAATTAATATATAATTAGAGTTTATATCATGCAATTCTATAAGAAATTTATTTTTTTCTTAGAATTGCGTGATATAAACTTACAGTTGTGAGTTATAAAGTCAGTATTGCATGATATAAATTCTCAGAATTATATAAAATGATATGATATAAAAAACTCAGAATTGGGAGATTTAAACTAGATTCTGAGAAAAAGTCAGAATTGCGAGTTTATATCTTGCAATTTTGACTTCATCACTCGCAGTTGTGACTTTATATCATGCAGCTCTGAGAAAAATTCAGAATTGCGAGTTTATATCTTGCAATTTTGACTTCATCACTCGCAGTTGTGACTTTATATCATGCAGCTCTGAGAAAAATTCAGAATTGCGAGTTTATATCTTGCAATTTTGACTTTATAACTCGCAGTTGCGACTTTATATCATGCAGCTCTGAGAAAAATTCAGAATTGCGAGTTTATATCTTGCAATTTTGACTTCATAACTCGCAGTTGCGACTTTATATCATGCAGCTCTGAGAAAAAAGTCAGAATTGCGAGTTTATATCTTGCAATTTTGACTTCATAACTCGCAGTTGTGACTTTATATCATGCAGCTCTGAGAAAAAATCAGAATTGCGAGTTTATATCTTGCAATTTTGACTTTATAACTCGCAGTTGCCACTTTATATCATGCAGCTCTGAGAAAAATTCAGAATTGCGAGTTTGTATTACGCAATTCTAAGAAAAAATTCGTAATCGTAATTTTACTTAAAAAAAAAAGTCGTAATTACCTTTTTTTTATTTTTTATTCAGTGGCAGAAACCGGCTTCTATAAAAACCAAATGTTGCTGGAGATAAATGTAAAAATATGCAAACTTTGTAACATACTATTACTTAATGCCATGTTTAAGAAGAAGAACAGAAAGTAACATCCAGATGCATCATTTAACCTTCACCTTGACATGACCCAGCCAGAGAGACCATGAAGCCAAGAATGCCGTCTCTAGACCTTGAGCTATTTCCTGTGCAACATCTCGACTCCCTTTCATCGATATCAAGGCAGAGAGTGCGGCTAAGAAAACACCTGTCAAAGTTTATTACCGCAATCCTCCCCTCACCACAACATGCCTGACACCTCCATGAGCTGGACGTTCTGCTAGTCAAACCGCTTGTCGGCTTGTAATCATGCACACTTATGCTGAATATGTGGGGCCCTCGTCCCACTGGAATTGTGGGTGGCAGGAGTGCAGCTGTCAAAGAGCGTGTTGAGGGTTAATTGGCCTTAATTAGGAGAGTTGGTTTTGCCTGTTTAAGCACCAGCGAGGGGGGTTTGTGGAGATGTGGATGTGTCTGAATGTGTTTATATGAGAAATGCATCATGTTTAATTGTGTGCGAATGCCGTTGTAGGGGAACGCAGATATTTGTAATCTGGAATGAGAGCATGCCGAAACCACTTCAGCGTATGATTGACATATTTATTTTCCAAATCTATCAAAGATCAGAACCACCTGGCAATGACCTTGATCTAACAAGCTTCAAACTGCAACACAATCCTTTCAAAATAGGTCTATGCAGTAGAACACATTCTTAAAAATAAAGGATCTTTATTGCCATCGATGGTTCAATGAAGAACCTTTAACATCCATTACACAAAAGGTTCTTTATAGTGGAAAAAAAAGGGTCTTGAGGTTATTGAAAATGTTCTTCACACTAACAAAAATGGTTCTTTTAAGAATTGTTCACCAGGAAGTTCTAAAATAACCTTTTTCCACTATAAAGAACCTTGAAAGGTTAGATGAAGGTTAAAGGTTATTCATGGAACCATGGATGTCAATAAATAAGCTTTATTTTTTAAGAGTGTATAAAGAATCTTTTGTGGAATGGAAAAGTTATGTGGATTTTTAAGTTTCTTTATGGAACCATCAGTGCCAGCAAAGAAGCTTTATTTTTATGAGTGTGGTTCCATTAAAGACTTTTAACACCCGTGGAACCTTTTCATTGCAAAAGGTTCTTTATAGTGGAAAACGGTTCTTAGATTATTAAAACGTTCTTCACACTAAGGGAAAAATGGTTATTTCAAGAACTATTCACTGAAAGGTTCTTTGGAGAACCTAAAATGGTTCTTCTACGCTTTTAAAAATAAAGGTCCTTTATTAGCATTGATGGTTCCTTGAAGAACCTTTAAAATCCATGGAATCTTTCCATTGCACAAAAAGTTCATTATAGCGGAAAAATATTCTTTAAATTATTAAAATGTTTTTCACACTAAGAAAAAGCTGTTCACTGAAAGGTTCTTTGGGGAACCCAAAATGATTAATATAGTAACACTGCGAAAAAACCCTTTTGGAACCTTTATTTTTAAGAGTGTAGCTTATGTTTAATTGACATATTGAATATTCTATTTCAGGTCTTGTGTTACCATAACATTTGGGTGTTCAGAACATGTTTGAAAATGTCACATTTTAGTAAAACCTAACTGTTGTTTTCTGGCAGAACTGAGGTCGAGGAACAGCTCTGCTGTGTTCTGGGATGGTGGAGAGGGGGGAGCGTACCAGGCCTTACTGCTGGATGAGGACCGCGGATGGCTGCTGGTCGGAGGCCGAGACCACATCTACATGCTAAACTCTGACAGCTTCACCCAACCGGCACGCAAGGTCAGCGCGCACAACTACCACCATCTGACAGCGCATGATGTCATTTACCGATCGCGAGGATAAGGGTCACTAAAGTGAAAACAGGCCATGACTACAATGTTTTACTGTTCACATGAATCTGTAGATCTGTAATGCTGTTTTCATGGCCTCTCTGAAGTTACAGGATTACAGTCTTAAAGCTGCTCCGCCACACACAGTACATCTGTTGATTAGCACAGAAAAATTCAATTGAATCGTCCCTCGGTTTGTAAAAGTATATGAAAAAAACGTATGTACTGTAGTATACCTACAGTTGTAAGTTGTAACTATACAAAATTGTAAACTTACAAAATGTAAACTATATTATCACACAGCTCTACATGTAAAGTTTTATCTGCACAAATACATTATTCACGTAAAACAATATATTTATTCTATATAGCAAATCACAATTGCTTGATTGTTTATATCATCGCAAAATGGTCGCAAACTTTATCACAAAGTTCTAATGATATTAAGATATTATGAACACTGCCATTACGATTTTCTGTAATGTGTATTGTGAAAGGTGCTATTTAAATACTGACTTAAAATTGACTAGCAACATGGCAAAACACAAAGTAGCTTCTAGCTACGTACTCACGTTTGACTTGAACCGCAATGTGTGTTGAAAACTATAGCCTTGCTGCTGGCTACCCTTACCAAAAAGAAGTTTATTCAAGTGTGCTATTAGTATACTTCTTTAGTGGGCCAATTTAGTCCCAAGGAGTATTGAAATAGTGCACTTACAAGTATACTAATAGTACACTGATATTTGTATACTTACTACATAAAGTATACTTCAAAATATACTTGAACTTTACTTAAGTATACTTACTAAAATAAACTTGAAGTATACTACTTTTTGGTAAGGGTATAGTGAATTAGCATTAGCTTGGTGTCTTATTTCACAGTTTTCAAGTCAACTGTCACTACTGCAAAGCAAGTTTGAGGATATTCTTACTGAGCTAATTAGCTAAAGATTGTTCGTTGTCATCATCTTTGTCTTAGTCTTTGTCTTCTTCGTTTTTTATTGGCAGTTCAGATTTTTAAATAGAGCTAGCTTAAGCTACTCAACTTGACTGTTTATAGCTAGCTTCTTGTATAATAGCACACAGTTTAATAATAACACAGATATTTGAACGTGCCTTTATCGCCCCCTTGAATATGGAGGTTAGTATGTAAAATCAGTTTGCAATGTGAGCTTGCAATGTGTTTGCCAGGCATTCGTGTCTGCATTTGCATATTTCTAGCCTTAATTCTCCACTACACACCATTACAGCTAAATAAACATTACAGTTGGTTCAATATTAATTGATTCTGTCTTTTATAATAGTGAAATACCAAAAGACGCCTGCAAGAAATGATGAGGTCGAACGTAAGGTCATGGCACAGCCATACATACGTGATCTTCATAAGAACTAAAGCACGCCAGGTTCTCAATCTCCCAATTATATGATTATGTACAGTGTGCTGATTGCCAGCTAATGATTAGGTCAATACCTGGACGTTATTTTCACATGGAAATGATTACAATTTGAGAGGCATGCAGATTGTTGAGTAATGATGGTAATACGGCAAGGAGGGTCTGTGCTAATCAACTCAGCTCAGGTTTTTACAAGAACATTAACAGAATCTACAAGTTTTAAAAAGTAATAAGTCAAAAAGGGGTGTACGAAAAATTTTAATAATTACATTTTTTAAAGTAATAACAATTTTCAGATATTAAATCATTATTAGCTAAATCTAATGTTATTTTTAAATATATTTTTAAAAATAATTTATTTAATAAATGTGTGTGTGTGTGTATGTGTATATATATATATATATATATATACAGTATATGCTTTGAACGTTTGAAACAACCCAAACTTACAATGATAATGTGTTTTTTTGCTATGCATTATTTTCCGTTCCTTGGGAAAACTGTCTCTTTTATTTTTAGATTCACTGGCCAGCTGGACAGGAACACATTGAACGCTGCAAATATGCTGGAAAGAATCTATCGGTAAGTAACTTTAAAAGGGCACAAAGAAAAAGTAAAGCTTTCGAGGACCCATGGATGTCTTTTTAATGAAGTGCTTTCACAGACTAAGATAAGAATAAAAGATGAAAAATCATATTTATGTCACTATGGGGGGGGATATTTCAAGCTGGAAATTATTAAGGGAGGGTCAGTCTAAAATTTTAACATCAGTCCACCATAATAGCCGGCAAAAATCAGTAGGTGCATTACTGTGTTATTTAAAATGCTTCATATCCACCTATCCTCACCATAACTCTTTAAAGTCATGCTTTTAATCATGCTTTTAATCAAATACCACATGTATCTCTCAGATGGACTGTGCCAATTACGTGAGACTCCTACAGCCCTTTAATAAAACTCACGTCTATGTATGTGGAACCGGTGCGTTCCACCCACAATGCACCTACATTGACCTGGGACACAATCTTGAGGTGAGCAGACTTTCTCTTTTTTGGCCAACAGCGTGAAAGGCAGTAAACACTTTTAAGGGTCATTTAAGCTTGTTATCTTGTGCAAATGAGGAGTTACGGGGAGAATTGGACCCTACAGAAACCGCTGACAGTTATTGACCATAGAGCTGAACTAATAATGAGGGTAATGGTGCAAAGAGAGTGACAGTCTTGTCTTGGTATGCCAGAAACCCACTTTCCGGCTCCTCAGCCAAATTGGAGAATCCGGGAGAGGAAAATGTCCCTTCAGTCCACAGGAGCCCTTTATCGCCCGACTGACAGGTGAGTCTCCTGAACACAATGTCTTCAAAAACAACCCATGATCCCTTTGTAGACAAAAATACTGAGAAAACATGCACAAAAATTGTTAGACGTACTCCCATATGAGTCATTAATAATTGGATCCGTATAAATCCTGGCCAGATGTTAGCTTGTGTGGGGAAATTTGGAAGTTCTCCCAGTAAACAGGTTTGTCACCCATATTTGTCTTCGTTGGACACTTACTATGCAGTAATTTGACTTAAAGGAGTTTTTAGAAATTGCTTAGTTGCTGTTACAGTGTGGTCAGGAAATGAAACACAGCTGCAAAATTTATATTATATTTAGCTTTTTTTTTTTTTTGAAGGCATGTATAGCCCAGAAGACCTTAATGCATAAACCATATGCTACCTAATTAAAGGCTATTACTGCAACCGGATACCTTTTTGACCATTTAATGATGTCTTTGGAATAATCGAAATTTCCTTTTCACACAAGCTGCTGTAAAACAGAGTATTTTGACAAAGGATCTAGAGTCAGAGGGTAGAATCATTAAAAATGAGCCATGTATCATGAAAAATCATTTGTCATTTTAAGTCGTTCTAAATGTGATTTTCATTAAATGGCTATTAATGCTCACTTTAGATGGGGACCTGTATGCTGGGACGTCAGTAGACTTCATGGGAACAAACGCTGCCATTTTTCGCACATCTGTGCATAGCAGCAATCAACACTATATCCGCACTGAAGCTTACCAGGACCAGTGGCTAAATGGTGAGAAGTGAAATGAAAAATTCAGTTTTTATTGTGTGTGCCAAGACAACATGGCCTTAGTTCCCAAGGTAGGCTAGTATGGGTGCAAGAAAATATTTGTATTGCTAAAAAGTTTCATTGATAAATAAACTTTCACATTGCTGATACGTTAAAACACCAAATTATTGTTGATATCACAATTCTAAACACAGTTTTGCCCAATTTAATTAGGAAGCAAGAAGGTCTAACATATGGCAATTAACATTTTAAAATCATATGTAACACAACCAAAGCTGTAAATGTAAATGTTTAAATGTAAATTAAACATTTGGAGTATATTTCTTTAATTAGCTTACAAGCTATCAGTTATCTGACTACCAAAGCAGACTGCTAACAAATTAGACTGTTAGTTTAGTATATTTCTAATTATTAGCTTGTTAGCTTAGCATAAAGTTGTCATTTAGCCTCTTAGCTTAGCATACAATCAACATATTAGTTTGTTTGATTAGCATACAGCTACCCAAATCGATGCTAGCTTAGATAATTTGTTATTAACTAAAGGAAATCACTATAATAAAAGGATTAATTTTTAAACATAATTTACAAACAGCTACGTTTTGGGGTCCAATAGGAGAGTTTTGTTTTTTTTTGATCCAGTCACCTGTGATGTTTATATCATGTGACTGATTACTCTGTATTCGAACTCCTTGCAGCAGACAGGGAAAAAAAAGTCATGAAGTCAAAACTGTGTCATGTTTTAAAGACGTGCAGTGATTTTTCCTAAAATACAAGGCAAAATACTGGTTAAGAAAATGTTGGCAGTGGATAAGAAGGTGGTTCATGGACTGAAACCTTTGGAAACCACTGTTTTGGGGTGACTGGTGCTGCCTAATTAACTTTTGTGACATCCTCCAGCCTCACTCTGATGCCAATTTCTTTTCACAGAGCCGGAGTTTGTGGGATCATATTCCATCCCTGACACACACAGCTTGGACGATGACAAAGTCTACTTCTTCTTCAAAGAGACCGCCGTAGAGTCCAACCAGCTCGACAAGCGTATCTACAGTCGAGTGGCTCGTGTCTGCAAGGTGAGCGCCAAGTCCAGTGCCGTAATGAGCCAATAAAAATGTGAAATGGATCCAAAAGACCTTTGTCTGGTATGAAGTATCAATGAGTCTATTGTAGACACTAATGAATGAATGTGTAAGCTTCAGTATCACCTGTTGCACAGTAGTAAAGTAGTCGTGTATCTAATAATGGATGAATGAGGGGTTTGTTTGAGAGTAATTAAACACTAATCTAGCAACAAATCTAGCAAATGAGGTTTTCTGTTCAGGCTTTTCATGTCAGAGCATTCTTGAAATGTTTTATATATTTATTTTGTGCTGTATTTATTGGTAATGTATAAAAATGTAATGTACTACTATTATATTTTTGCTAGTGAGATACTGTGATGTCATATTATCTCTTAAGGCTGGAAAACACTATTCGAATTTTGCACAGGTTTTTGCCCCAATTTGTAGTGCGGAGGAGTTGACGCTAGTTGCCGAAAGTCAGATCTAATCTGCATATTTTGGGTAGTCAGGAGTTTGCCAATTTCAAAAACAATTGCATAGTAATGGGCACAGACTCCAAAAGTTTAGTTTCAAACTATGATTCCATCCAGTTGGAAGATATCAGAAATGTTTTATCAAAAGATATTTTTAGCCAGTTTTAGAACACAAATTTTTGTAATTTGTCATACCTCTTCTAGCAATGAGGCGCTATGTTTCTGCGTGAGTTTGTTGTGTTTGGAACAACTTAAAGGTCTGGCAGTGTGTTTTTCACACAAAGTGAGCAAGTGTAGGATGCCTAGTGTTTTAAAATTGGTTCAGATTTGAAAAGTCCTATAGTGTAGTCTTACATGTTCTTGGTTTTCATTAGAATGACATAGGTGGAAAACGAAGCTTGATTAATCGCTGGAGCACCTTCCTGAAGGCCAGGCTGGTGTGCTCTGTACCAGGACCTGGAGGCATGGACACACACTTTGACGAGCTGGGTATGTTCACACACTCTAATTACACGTTAACGTGAATTCAAAATCTCATTCCTCAAGACTACAATCCTCGTCCGTTCTTCTCATTTTTATTTTTTATTTTTAGAGGACATATTTCTCTTGGAGACCAAAGATCCACAGAATCCAGTCATCTACGGTGTCTTCTCCACTTCCAGGTAGATTCATTACCTGAAAAGTCTGATTCATGAGTCATTCTTTGGGTCACCAGCCCATAATCTTCTTAACTTGTTAGAGCCACATTCCAGTCAATGTTATATTTGTTTACCTCAATTCCTGAATTATCATTGGCTCCATCCAAATCAACCAATCTGTCACACACATTCCCATTTAACTAACTCTTCAGTTTCTCAGACCTCCTTTATTCGTTCCAACAACCTAAATCTGATTATCTCAGTTTGTCTTGTGAACTGACATCAGTATCAAAACGCCCCTAAAATTAACAATCTGGTCACAGGATGCTCTCCTCCCCACTCCCGATCCATTTAGAACAATCCGTCTCGGTGTCCCACCCAAGGAATGGATAGCTCGAGGCCAAACGGGAGGGTGAAAGGTCACCAAGCTTGAGGAACTCTGTTATTCTAACCTGGCATCAGGCTAATACATGTTTCCTTTTCAAAAGCTCTGTCTTCAAAGGTTCAGCCGTTTGCGTCTATACCATGACCTCCATCCGAGCCGCCTTCAACGGGCCTTTTGCGCATAAGGAGAGCCCTGATTATCGCTGGATGGAATACAAGGGGAAGATCCCTTATCCACGGCCGGGGACGGTAAGTTCTCAACAGGAAGGAATTATGTTTGGTATAGAAGAGAAGATGATTTGTCATGTGGAAGGATGCCTCTTTCTGTTGGCAACTTGAAGGACTTCAAACTGTAATCTTGGTGTTGTGAGCATAAGTGCAAGCAAGATTTGAGATCTACGATTGATACTGGATTGCAGATATGTTGGGGCAGCTTGGAAACCATGTGGCCAGCCACTCCATGCACTAGCTGCACTGCCTCAAGGGGGTTGTAAAAATGTCGGCAGGCACTCTGGGGGTCACGCGTCAGTGCGGTTAGTGAAGTGGCTGGAGTGTAGACTTTTAGTGGTGAGGTCACCAAAAGGAAGTCAATTATCAGGGCTCTGAGGTCTGCTCCATTAGTTGCCGAAGTCATAACCACGAAGCTGACCTCAACTGTGAGTTGACAGCTAAACCCTTTCAAACTATGGGGTTTGGTGACTAGAATAGGGGTGTCCAGACCTGTTCCTGGAGGTCCAGTGTCCTGCAAAGATTAGCACCTACAATAAATAAATACACCTGAATCAGCTCATAAAGGTCTTCACGATTTCGAGAAACATCCAGGCAAGTGTGTGAAGGCTGGTTGGAGCTAAACTCTGCAGGATGTTTGCCCTCCAGGAACAGGTTTGGACACCTCTGGACTAGAAAGTGCAATTAATATATTTTAGACTTGTTTCACACATAGTAAAATAGATCTACTTGAGTTTATTTCATTCAGACATGCTCTTTCCTTTGCGCATATCGTTTGAAGGTCACCATGTTTATTGGTTTTACAAGGAAAAAGCTGGTAAAAACAACAGGCTTTTGCACAAGCAAGGTGAGAAAGCTTGAAAGTTTATCATACTAGATCATGCTATATGTATAACATGTCCTGTTTTGAGGGGTTTCGCTAAACCAACTTGTTCATGACAACAGAAGATTCCTTCAAAACTGCTTGTCTCAATATGAATAAATAAGAATTATTATGCTTGCCCCAATATGATCTCGAACAGTGGCCAAAATCCACATCTGCGTAAATGTTTTTGACTATTTTTACCTTAGTCTGGGACTGTTACTCCAAATTCAGAATATAAGCTTAACTAAAGTTCCTATATCTCTTCAGTGTCCGAGTGAAACCTATGACCCTTTGCACAAGTCCACCCGAGATTTCCCAGATGATGTTGTGAGCTTCATGAGGACCCATCAGCTGATGTGGGAACCAGTGATGCCCATCCATAGGCGTCCCGTCTTCACTCGGATCAACACCCCCTACAGGCTGAAGAAGCTCGTGGTTGATAGGGTTGATGCCGAGGACGGCCAGTATGATGTCTTACATCTTGGCACAGGTATGTTGGAATGCAGTCAACAAAAGATCAACGTGTTCAGTGAACGGGATTTTTTGTACTACTAAAAAAGTTTGACAACTAGCCGTTGGTGTTCTCTATTATAAAAGCATTAGACCTAAAATTGCACTGCAAATATGGAAATCACTGCTAGATCCAGTAAATGCTATCAAAGACGACCTCTGTTCCCACGCTGGTCAGTGGTCCTGTTGCCAGGGATTATCCTGACATTCTGAGGAGCCAATGTTTCTTTTCCTGTCTAACATTTGTCCTCCTGGACTGGTGGGTGTATGCGTGAACTCTGCCACATTTAAGTGAATCATTTAGGGCAAATAGATACACTGTTCAGGACAAATATGCTTAACCTGTGTGTACAGAGAGCCGACTCGCAATCTTACTGTGTATAGAACTAGAACAGTGTAACAGCTGTCAGCCCTCAGGGTGCTGCATAAATCCACATGCCAAAAGCCAGTGCTCACTCACCATGGTAATGAAGTAAGGGTGCATTATGGGATACATTTAAAGATGTTACAATTGATGGTTCAGGTTGAAGTTTGATGTGAATATCTATCTATCTATCTATCGTTCGTTCGTTCGTTCTTTCTATCGTTCTATCGATCATTATATAATTTTATCCATTGTTCTATCGTACTATATATCGTTCTAACATTGTCTATCTATCTATCTATCTATCTATTGTTCGTTCGTTTCTATCTATCTATCTATCTATCTATTGTTCGTTCGTTTCTATCTATCTATCTATCTATCTTGTCTGTATAGTGAAATCACACATGGCAAATCTTCTGTATCTCCAGATGATGGGAGAGTATTAAAGGTGGTCTCTGTACCTAAAGAGAACTGGGAAACTGAAGAAATCATTCTAGAAGAGCTTAATGTCTTCAAGGTAATACAAAATCTGTTTTTTTTTTCTCACTTGTTTATCCTGCCATCTGTTGGACTCATGACCTCTGACCCTGGGCTCTTATTGGTTGTTGTTTTCATGTCAAGCACTTCCCAAACAAAAATAACTCCTAAAGAAGAAAACCAGATTTCCCATGGCTGTCTACTCAAGTGAACAAACCCAGGGACAGGAGAGGCAGCGTTACACCAAGAATATTGTGTTTAGTGAACAAAAAGATCTCATTTATCCAAAACTTTAGACAGTGAGGAATGTCTCGGTTTTGCTCTGGGGATGAAGGGAATGAAAGCAAACAGAAGTCAACAGGGTTAATATGAGATGCCTGTAGAATGTTCTGTAGTAGAATGATGGATTCACAATAGCATTTACCTTAGAGTTTTCATTTTACACCACTGCATCCCTCAAATCTCCAGTCAAAAATTAGTTTGTACATTATGAATAAATATTTCAAGTGATTTTATCCACATCAAAAATGTAATTATGTGTATTACAGAGCAGTAAGTATCAATCAAACCTTTGTGGAGACATATGATAGCAGACATTGCCTGCCATTTGGAGAAAGTCGTTTTAAGAGTTAAGGCTCATTTGCTGCTATATATGAAGGAGAAATGAACCAACAGAGCAGAAAGCTTTAAAACTTTCACAAGGGCCTGTTATGATGAGCTGCTCCTATTCAGCGTCCACAATGCATGTCTTCCTCCTCTTTGTTCAGAAGATGATTCATTTTATGTTGACATATTTTTTTTTTTCTCTCTCTTTTTCTATTTTGTAGACTCAAACCACAATACTAAGCATGGAGCTCTCCACCAAGAGGGTAAGTGGGCTTGTTTTGTGGGTGGCCACTTACTTTAACAACGATAGGAGCTTCATGTTTTTTCTTTTAAACCCACCATAATGTATTGCCTCTTAGACATCCATTGTAAGTGTGTCAAGGGTTTATCATTCTAATTACCATTTTTAAGTAATTTGTTAAAGGTTAGTTTGTTTTATATCACATTTAGACATACATCCTCATGTTTTATTTTATTTTTAATTTTTTCTCTAGCAAGTGCTATTTGTAAGTAGTGACGAAGGGGTCGTCCAGCTGCCTGTGCAGAGGTGTGAGCTATATGGTAAAGCGTGTGTAGACTGCTGTCTAGCTCGTGACCCATACTGCGCTTGGGACGGGTCCTCCTGTACCAACTACTTCCCCAGCAACAAAAGGTACTTCCATTTTTATTACATTTAATATATTCTCATTGGTCAGAAAATCATATAGGCCTAATCATTTTTGCATTTTAGCAATTATTTAAATGAATGTTTCTGTAAAAAGAAACATTAAATAAATGATAACAAATGGCAGCACTTTAAGGTGTCCTTGTTACACGTTACTTGCTATACTTATAGTAATAACTATATTATACTATAGTAATAACAATAGATTATGCATAATTAAATGCAAATAACTCTAAACCAAATCCTAGTCTTAACCATATAGCAAGTTCATGTATTTACTTAATATTACTCAGTACTTAAATGTGTAATTATACTGTAACAAGGACACCATAAATAACAATGGTATGGTTTATTAAACGTTAAGAATATTTTGGTTACACTTTATTTTAAGGTGTTCTTGTTACAGTGTAATTATACATTTATGTACAGAGTAAAGGTCTCTGCACACTGGGTCCGAAATTTTCGTATGCGTTTTTTCGTATTCGAAATCCTAAAAATTCATCACGCACAGAAACCTTGCACACTGTGTCCGATGCGTATTAATTAATCCGTTGCGCAAAAAAATTCGCAAAACAGCACTAAATGGAGTCTTCAAGCAGTGAGGATGATTTTGTTGTCCTCTCGCTTCTTAAAAAAAGAAAAAGAAAGGAAATATTGGGTCCATCCAATCCTGAGATATAGAGAGGTAGGAGAGTTCCCCGTCCTTATTAAGGAGCAGTGGGTTTATCACGGGCGATTCAAAGTTTACTTCAGGATGTCAGTGGCTCAGTTTGATGCTTTTGCTAGCGATACTAGAGCCACATTAAAAAGAAGACCACCAATTTCTGTGAACTCAGTGTGCAAGGATCTATATACAGTGCTTTGTGCAGCGAGATGAAGTGGATGAATTTGACAATCGTCATTCTGGATTTTGGCGTTCGCTTATACGGTGGCTCTGAACTTTCAAAACACCTCTCAAAATGCTTGCTACGGATGCGAAAAATCGAACCCGATCTGAATTTTTTTTTTAATGACGGACGAATATTTCGGAGGCAGTGTGTAAACATGATTGACATAACGTGAGGTCGTATTTATTTTTTAATGTGCGAAAATTTCGGACGAAATATTCGGACTTAGTGTGCAATGACCTTAATATGAATTAACTACATGTTATAGGGTTATATACTATAGGGTTAGGGTTAGGATTAGGGTTTGGCTTAGGGTTACTTGCATGTAATTATGCATAATTTATTGTTATTAGAATCATGAGTATATGTAACGTGTAACAAGGACATCTTAAAATAAAGTGTTACCAATATTTTACAAATTTGTAAATACAGATTATTGGAGTGTTTTACAAGAAAATATTTTTTCAGCCTTTGTACTTCAGAATGTCATGTTTAATTTCAATGCGTTACTTGTTGTTCCTTTGCAATTATTTGTGAAATGTACTAGCAATTTCTGAGAGAAAATTGTTTCTGTACCATTTTTAGTGTAGAAGTGATTACAGTTAGGGCTGCACGATAAATCGAAATGGTGACGTTATGAAGTGAGTTTGGAGTAAAAATATGTTATTAAATGTGGTATTTTCACATGCTTTCAGATGGAGCAGCATTTACTTCACGGAGCCGTAGTTCACCGAGAAGCTATGCAAACAGCTGTCATTATTGCGAACGATTTCTTCGATTTCAGAATCGCGCAATAAAATCGTCTGTGATTTTTTGGCGTAACTTGTCAGTGAACTACGGCTATGTGTAGTAAATTCTGCTCCATCTGAAAGCACGTGATGATGATTTCCTGCTGATTACAGAACCGGATTTACTAACAAAATGCGCATAACAATCGCATTCGATTAATCGTGCAGCCCTAATCTTAAATATATACATTTTTTATTGTGTTTTATTAACAAACAGAGAAATTGTAGGCTTGGTTACAGTTAATTTGGATTAATTTTATTTGGAGTATTAGTTGAAAATGGCTTGAATTATAATACCGAAAACCACCAGCAAACCTGTCAAATAATAAATCTAAGGGTCAGTGATGTCCACTTGTGGTCCGCAGGCGTGCCCGGAGGCAGGATGTGAGGTATGGAGACCCCTGGAGCCAGTGTCAGGACATGAGAGACGGTAATAAATCACTTTCTGTTCACCTCACCACTTTCCACCTTCAGGTTGTATGTGATATTGGCCAGTCCTGGAAAAAGAAAATGCACACTACTCTCTCTAGTGTACAAAATGGATACTTACACATGCTAAGATGTGTGCACCAGTTCAATATGAAATCCAAACTGATCTTGTTTACACTCTTAATACAAGTTTTTGGCCTTGCTGTTAAAGAAGTAAACAAACACATTCCAAATAAATACAAAATAAACTTTGTCCAATCGTCTCTACAGGTTCAGAGAATGCTGAGCTGAAGACGGTTTACGCCGTGGAGACGAACTCAACCTTCTTGGAATGTGTCCCGCGTTCACCACAAGCCACGATCAAATGGATAATTCAGCCAAACCACAGCCAAACCAGCAAAGAGGTCTGTCAAACACATCCTGTTTAAGAGATTTAATCGTGAAAAAACATAAAATATGTAAAGAACTAACTATACACTTAAATCATTCACTTCTATTCTAACTCAAACCCCTTTCTATCTCTCAGTTGGTTCCAGGTGAAGAAAACCTCATCCACATGCAACGCGGGCTCCTCCTCCAGCACTTAGCATCCGCTAATGCTGGCCTGTACCTCTGCGTAGCCTATGAACACTCGTTCTCCCGCACGGTAGCGCGCTACGAACTCCACGTCATCCCCCAGAACCACATGCCGAAAGCGCAGAACACCCATCCCGGAAACTACGCGGCCTTGCCGCGGAGCTACAAGGTACTCCATCTAATGGGAGTTAGCGGGCTAACGGCCGACGAGTACTGTGAACAACTTTGGTACCGTGAAAAACGGCGACAGCAGAAACTTCACACGCTAAAGTGGAAGCAAGTGTCTGAAAATCGTAAAGCGAGGGTTAGGCGACAAAATCCTCCAAACGGGCCTCTAGACGGAGGTGAAACGGCAGACTTTTGATGAAGAGAAGGACTGTGTGACTTCATCTGGACAATTAGTATCCTGTTTATAGCTTAAAGGCTACATTCCGACTAGCTACAACAAGCGAATGCTAATGTTAGCACAACAACAAAGGCTACAGACTATAAGAACTGTATTATTCTTCTATTAAGTCCACACTTAAGTTTTATTTTGTAGCCTGTGCTAGTGTTAGCATGTAGCTTTAACACAGTGTAACCAAACAGACTGTAGCTGTGCAACTGTTATGAATTTGCACAGTGTGGCATCCACATTTCACATACATTTAATTGTATTATATTGTTTGTCAACCTTGAAATACAAGCACCTATGCTAAATGCTAGGTATGCTTGGAAAGCTAATATTGAAAATGAACAAGCTAACGCACTGTTTTGAGTGAAATGCAGTGCAAAGATGAACGGGCTTCTTTTGCTTTCACTAGGCATGTAGATTAAATAGTCCCTAGAGCATTGTATTACTATTATATTTGGACAGAGTCAAGTGTACAAATGTAACGTTTGTTCTGACAACATCAGGTGCCTCCATGTTCAGAGGAAGTTTGCCCAGGTTGTTCCCTTCATATGTTTCCTTCCCCTTCAAGAACAATCTCTTCTACTCTTTCCTGAGAACATCCTTGAGTAAATATTGTTTGTTTTATGACTCCTTTGCAAATCTCTCCACTCTGCGCCCTTGTGTGTACAGTATGTGTAAGATGTGTTCGTGTGTGAAAGCATCTGGGGATGGTAAGTAGAAAATGGCCTCTAAAGATCAAAGAGCCTTTAAATATTCTCCGCTGCCCATGAAAATGACTTCCAGAATCATTATGCTTTTGTTCTTCACCATAACTAAATGAAAAGTTGTCTTTGGCTCATTGTGGAATCTGTTCATGGTTGGTTGGTTAAAGTGGTGAGTTAGATAAAAAAAAACTAAATGTACATTGTTTTAATGTATGTTGATTAGGCTATATAATGAAGCTCACATGTTGGGTTACTCATTTATGTCTCTCTCTAGCTTTTCTGGAGCACAGACATATAGGCCTATACTATACTTTTAATGTGGTAGTGGTTGCTATGTATTTAAAATCCTAATACCTGATTTTAGACTTTTATATACTACTGTTCAAAAATTATTATTATTTTTTTTTTAAGAAATTAATCCTTTTATTCAGCAAGGACTCATTAAGTTTACTAAAACTATTAGTAAAGGTGTTCTAATGTTACAAAAGATTTCCATTTCAATTAAACGCTGTTCTGTTCATAAGACAATCCTAAAAAATAAAAAAATATATTAAGCAGCACAGTCATTTTCAACATTTATAATCTAAAATGTTTCTTGAACAGCAAATCATCATATTAGAGTGATTTCTCATCATCATGGACTGATCAAACTGGAATAATGCTGGAAATTCATAATTTAATACAAATTTTCATAATATTACTGTTTTTACTGTATTTTTGAGAAGACAAATGCAGCCTTCGTGAGCAATGGAGACTTCATTCAACACATTAAAAATCTTACACAGTTTTGAAAAGTCCACCTCAGCGTACTGAAAAAGCAATGAGGAAAACATTATTAGCATTCAGCTAACACAGTAATAGATACTAGCATTCAGGTAATAAAACACACTAATAAAACAGTATTAGCATTCAATTAAACACACACACACACACAAAAACATTATTAGGATATTGCAGTTGTCTTTGTACAGACATAGATGGTTCAAAACAATGTATGAGTCTCATGTCATTTGCCGGAGGTTCATTTGATTCCTGAGGTTGAACTGGTGTTTGCTGTAGATCAGTGGCAGGAAGTTCTTGTGATCGTCCTCTGGATATTTTATGTCCAACAACAAAATGGGTAAAACACCTGTGAAAAGAAATAATACATATTAAGACAGTACATTGGGTCCTATTTTACAGACATTTCTTAGTGTATAGCCTAGGTAGTATATTATATACTATGACATTCTTATGAAGCAATAACTGAAGTATCACTCACCAGCAATGCATAGTCTGGTGTCGTTGTTGAACTGTGCAATTTTTGGTTATGTTCATACTGTAATGATCTCCTAATTCATCAATAGTGACATTATTTATGAACAGATGATGTGTCACGAATCCGGTCTATGAACTTCCGTTTGTTCACCACAAGAGGTCATTATCCACCACATGGACTCTCACACTACACAGACTGTCACACTCACCCTGGACTTCAGTTCCCACAATCCATTTCACTCTGATTACACACACAGCTGCAGCCAATCACGCACCCTACATAAGCCATGGACTTCCTCTCTCTCGCTGCCCAGTATTGTTTAGCATTTATCACTCTTCCAGCTAGAGATCTGCGCGGGACTGTTTTTTTTTTAGTCCCGCTCCCGCAAGGTTCTATTCTGCACCCACCCGCTCCTGCTATATATTCACTCTTTGTTCACCCGCTGTCCGCTTAGAATCATTTTCTTCCCGACCCGACCGTTCCCGCTAAATTTAGATCTCGTTTCCAGAATCTCACATTTAAATTTCCGCTACTGAAAGAAAGAGAGATAGATTAACTAGACTAACAAATAAAAGTGTAGTCTGCACAAATTTAGGTTGTACAGAAATAGCCTAGCTATTTTTATTCTCTTGTCAAAATACTAAATTCATTTAACATTTTGCTGTACACAGTAGGAAAATTGTCGCAGAGAAAAATAAATAAATAAATAGGCTACGACATCTGTCATTTAAAATGATAGGCTAAGCAAAATATAAACAAAACCGAGTTGAACGTCCTTTAAGGACAGCGCATCCACACTTTGCTCCATCCTTATTCTGCTCTGTCACTCATCGACAACCTGCCTGTTCTGTCTGAGGGCCGTATATTTACCACAGGTACAGCCTGCTCTGAGCATCATTATGCACATGCTGCGCACAGACCCCGCAAAGAAAACGTGTGACGTTAAATCATGCGTGCAGCGCGTGCATAACAGTCCTGAGCGCAAGCTGTACCCTACCGGCGGTCAATAAGAATAAACGCAGATATGCTGTTCTAAAAGGACGTCGGGAACGGGATATTGTTAGACCGCCCACTCCCGTTCAAATTACACCAGAGTTACCGACCGCTACCGCATTTTATTTGGGAATTTAATCCCGCGGCGCAAAAAATCCGGTTGGGTCCCGCTGTTCCCGCGGGAGAGCCGCGGGAATGCAGATCTCTACTTCCAGCGATAGCTACTTTACGGAGCCATTCCAAGTTTTCTGAGTCTAGCCTTAGTCTTGTTCATAGTCTGTTTTCCCGTGTTTGTACTCTAGCCTGTTTTCTAGTTTTGCCTGTTCTCTGCCTGCCCTGAACGATTTCGCCTGTCTTGGATTTCCCCTCTCGTCTCGCCCTGTTCGGATACTGTTTACCTCTCGCCTGGACTATCGCTTGTGTTTCGGATTACCCCTTTGGATTACCCTGTTTGGACATTGTTTGCCGGAGATCGACCATGCCCGTTTACTGGACTACTCTTGTGTCTTGTCCACGTAATACCTGTTTGCCATCGTTTGACCCACGCCTGTTATATGACCACGTTTTGGAAATAAAGCCTTGCATATGGATCCGCACGTCTCACGTCTCGTTCGCCCCGTTACAGAATACTCGGTCAAACAAGGATCCAGCGGCTTCACCAAGAAACATTGGCCAGGTATGAACGTTGCAAATCTGCTGCTAGCGCTCAAGCAGGGCACACGATCACTCGAGGTAGAGACCTGCACTCCCGCGGGACCCAACGCAACAGAGTGCGGCGCGGGACAACTCTTGAGTCTAAAACATATAAATTGTTATTTATCTGTTGCACAAAAGCAAAAAGAACAACTAATATTAACATTAAAATGATTGACGTGCGAGCTAGGCATAGTTTCTATTTATAACACGTGTTTAAAGGGTTGCAATGTAGCCAATCACAGACTCAGCTGTTGATTTCTGGAAAGCAATGGCCAATCAGAGGTGATTGAGTTAGAACTACTCACTGCAGTGCTGAAATTGCGTGCTCTCGAATCCTCTCATTTTAACACACGAAGTGTAGACACTGTGAACGATTCATTGTGCATATATTTATTGTGTTATAACAGAGCTTTATGATATCGGATTAACTAAGATGTCAGCTTTTAGTGATAATAAAGGAAGCGCTGCTCGCATTCTGCCATGCCAAACCATGCACGCAGCAGCCCATGCTTGCTTTTCTGTTAAAAATAACAGTGGTTTGTTAATGTTGATGCTTAGCCTAAATAACAAATATTTTATCGGGAGTGTTTATGCTGGGATGTTGTGGAGTTTAGGAGATGTTACAGAACCATTTCATGTAAATTTCTTCGATGTACTAAAAAAAATCTATATAGATTACTTTTATGCGGGCTTTTGCGGGCGGGAGCTGGACAAAACATGAATGTTGCGGGCGGGAGCGGGACCAGATAAGATATAGGCCTATTTCTGCGGGAGCGGGCGGGCGCGGGACAGAATCTTGCGCAGGTCTCTAACTCGAGGAACAGGTCTCATAGTAGAATATTTGGCTTTGGCAAATGGCTCAGAATTGCCTGACTGTATGTTAATAGACTTTTTCTGTGATGGTCTTAACCATGCTTTAAAGTCAAGAGTGGTTCAAAAGGGTCCTCGTTCGTCACTGAGTAGTTTTTTGGATTATGTTTTGTGGGAACTGAAGTCCAGGGTGAGTGTGACAGTCTGTGTAGTGTGAGAGTGTGAGAGAAAAGAAGCCAGCTGAAAAGATTCAGCTTCGTGAAAGATGGCGGCGCACGCTGACGTCAGGGCAGGAGCTGTAGGTGTAAACGCTGCCAATTTAAACTAAAAACTGATCACTTTGATTTCAAAACTAGAGTCAATCAATGCCAAAATACTGCCGATAGGACACAGAAAATTATTGTTATTGGCTATACTGCTATCCTTTTGTTTCTATCATTACGTTGCTGTTGGGAAACAAACATACATCAACGGTGGACAGACACGCAAGTTGTTGTTACTACCTCTGACTTATGCAGCCAATTCACTTCTTTTTCCGTGATATTAAACGATGGAAAAGTGACTTTTCCAACAAAGCACTTGCGATCTATCGAGAGAAGAAAACCATCTCAATTGTTCCGGAGAACGATCAGTTATTTAGCCATTACTCTTCTTCTGGCGAGCGACGTTCATCAAAATCCAGGACCTGGACCTAAAGACGATGCACGGCCTTTTGGAGTTAACAGACTACAAGGTACTTTTAAACTGTGTGCACACAACGAGACAAAGGATTTTCATCTGTTTAAAATGGCAAATCATGAGAAACTTTTATGGGACTCGCGTTCAAAGCCCAAAGGATTACTTATGGGACATTTAAACATCAGAAGCGTTGCCTCAAAAACTGAACAACTGGAACAGTTACTTACAAATTCGAACTTCGATTTGCTTTGCTTGTCAGAAACGTGGCTGACAGAAACATCACCAAACACTGCATATCTGGTCCCGGGATATAAAGTCTTCAGAAAGGATCGAAAATTTGGAAAAGGTGGTGGACTGCTTATGTACGTGAAGGACTGCATTAAATGTAAGGAAATTGAATTCAGTACTTTAGTGGATATAGAATATATTGCTGTAACAATTGTTTTATCTCCATGTATGACATTTACTGTAGTGGGCATATATAGACCTCCTTCATCAAGTAGTATTTTCTATGATCATCTCAGAAATCTCTTGAAGAGGTTTGATCGAAATAAAGAGTTAATTTTGGTTGGAGACTTTAATATAAATTGGAATGAGAAGTCAAATAGGAAAAAGCTTCAGGGGATAGTAAGTCATTTTGACCTCATACAGTTAATCCAGGGCCCTACTAGAATCACCTCATCATCTGAAACTCAAATTGATTTAATATTTAGCAACAAACCAGAAAGAATAACTAAGTCAATACATTTATTAACAGGGTTATCAGATCATAATCTTATATTAGTGGTAAGAAAATTAACAAAATATAGGTTTTTATATCAACAAGAAAAAGAAAATGTGCTAAATATTATACCAAAACGACTTAAAAACAAATTTGAAGAGGAATTAAAAAAACTAGATTGGAATGAGATTCTGTCTACAGATAATTAAGAAGCTGCCTCTGAATGTTTAATGGTAACAATTAATAAGATTAAGGGTGAATTTAGTAAAAATGTCACTTTTTCTAGAAAGAAGCAGAATTTGCCTTGGCTAAATTAACAATTATGGAAGTTAATGAGACAGAGGGACCAAGCTCTAAAAATAGCGCTTAAATCAGGGTTAGCTCATGATAGAAGGACATTTCAGCACTTGCGTAATACAGTTGTAAGGAATTGAGAAAAGCGAAAGCAAAATTTTTTATTGATTTTATAAATGATGCAAAGGGGAATAGCAGAGAAGTATGGGAGAATATTAATAGAGTACGAAAGAAAAATAATAAAAACAATAAAGGTATTGAATTACAGGTTCATGGAAGATTTAGGTATGATTATGGATTCTAACTTAAATTTTAAAAAACATATTAAAAAGGTCTCTAAAAGTACTAGAGCTAGCTTGATGATCTTTAGGATTAGGCACCAATTACCTGTGGCTGCTGCTAAACTCTTTATGCACTCAATGATTCTCCCTCATTTATCTTATTGTGCTACAAGTTGGTCTCATACAAGTATAACCACGTTAAAACCATTATATACTATTTATAAACAAACTGTGAAAATCTTAGCTAAAAAGCCAAGGAGTTATCATCACTGCAATATTATTAAAAATGATAAATTATTGACGTTTGACAATTTTTTATTATTTGCTGATGTGTGCTTGATGTACAAACTATTTCATGATCTTGCACCACCACCTCTTAAACAATGTGTGACTTTCTGTAAGGATAATATCAGGCAGACTAGGTCATCAGTTAGAGGTGATTGTTCAACTAAATTTAAGAAAACTGTTTTTGGACAATCAGCTTTTTCAGTTAGAGCAGCAGAAAGATGGAATTTAATACCTGTTAATATTAGAGAGTGTACAACATTTAGTATTTTTAAAACTACGCTTAAAGTATGGCTTAAGGAAAATCAAATATGTGATCATTGACTTGGTTTTGTAATTTAATGGAGTATGATGTGATATTGTATATTGTATGTGTTGTGTGTACTGTATTGTGTGTGACTTAATATTGTAATTTTATAACAACATCCTGCCCAGGGACTGCAGATACAAATTAGCTTTATAGCTAACTCTGGCACAACACTGTTGTTGTGCGTTGTCCCTGTACAAATAAATTGAATAAAGAAAAGAAAAAAAGTCCATGTGGTGGACCTCCGCATCCGGTCTATGAACTTCCGTTTGTTCACCACAAGAGGTCATTATCCACTAATGACCTCTAGTGGTGAACAAACGGAAGTTCATAGACCGGATTCGTGACATGATGCTTAGGCTGCACTGAATATTTCTGTTTGAATCTATTGAAGTAAAATGTTGCTGGTGGGTTTGAGAAGGAGCTTAATATCAGAACTGGAGGATCTGGTGGATTCAGTAACAGCCATGTCACCTCTTTTACATCACAGTTTATGTCACTTTTTTTTTTTTTCAAATCTGTTAAAGTCTCAGCAATTTGACACCATCTGAGCAGATCTGTCGGGAAAACAAAATCAGATAATACAGATTTAAAACATTTGTGCTAACACATCATAAATCCTCATGATAACTGTCATAAGAAATGTACAATGGACAGTAAACGTACTGAAAAGAAGGAACATCATCTTCATGATATTAAAACACTTCAGCATGATTCAGTCTTGTTTGTTTCACAGGACTTCAGAGAATAAACTTTACCTCACAGCTTTCCAATTAACAGGGTGATTTTAACCACATCCAAGAGGAAGTTAAAGACATCATAATAGCCTACATACACACATGCTACATACATTACATGCATACCGACAATAACAAAAATAGAAATAGATCTAGTGGATTTTTAATGATTTTTTCCTAGATTTTCACCTCTGAATAACAACAAGTTCAAATTTTAACATTCATAAAAATCAAAACGCACACGTTCTCTGTGAAATAATAATAAAAAGAAACAATTACGTTTCAGACTTAATTGCTGACTAAACTGCACATCTACAGTCAATTATTTCGAGTTTTCGAGTAGTTAACTCCGTTTTACTTAATTGTTTGTGACAAAACATGATATATATGATGTGATGATGAACACCCGAGATGAAGAAGTTTGGGTAAAGGAGCGAAATGAAGCTTTTCGTTCATCTGAATCAAATGAATCAATTGCTTCGCAAAATGATTCACTGTTTCTAATCGCTCAAAACTCCACATGCTGCCGGCATCTGCTGATCAAAAGGGTGTAAATCCACTGAAAACTCAATCCAAACATGTATAATGAATGACACATTTACAAACCAACGCTGCAATCGTTTTCATTAATATATTAAATGTAATCAAACAGCCTAATAATAATAATTAAATACAACTAAATAATTAGCTACTAATAGCCTATCAATTTGTAATAATAATTATAAATAATTACACAGTAGGCCATTAAAAGTTTTCTAAATATGTGTTCTTATATTACTGTGTGTAGTGCTTGTATTTAGCCTACCATTATTCAATCAACGTAATGTTTGATCGAGCCAGGATTAAGAGATATCGAATGTGAAACTTAACCGCGCGCTGACACAGCAGTAAACACATAAGCGATGCTGGTCTCTCGGAGCACCTTGTCGGAGAACCTTGCGTTAAACGTAACATCACTATAAATAAATACATCGGAATTAATAAGGTGTGGTGACAACGCTGTACAAGTCGTTTATACAGTTTCTGGAGCGCATGATGGAAATTAGGTATGTATTTCTTAATATCCCAGCGTTATATCACAATCATTTCTGAAAACAAACGTCAAAAGCGACTTGCTAGCGGGATCCTCCCTGCTGAAAAAAAAAACCTCAATAGAACCATCACAGAAAATTCTATTGGTTTCCACTACAAATACCATTACAAACATTACAAACCATCAACTTTTAACCATTAAAAAATTGTTTTTACGTAGTGTGTTTTGGGCAGTGGTGTAGGCCTAGTCTAGTTTTTTGTAGTGAGTATACTGTGATTTTTCCACCCAGCTCAATAAACGCATGAACAGCAGTTTCAGCATCTTTGAAATTTAAAGATGTTTTTTCAAATTTAAAAATTGACATGTTGATGTCACACAAGCAGTCTTTCAGAATGCTCTCAGACGCAAACTGTATGCATTAGTGAGTGTGGTGGTGCTTATGGGGTGTCGCTCTGGGACGGGTGTCTGGATTACTGTAACTCCTTGTTTTTTGGCCTACCCAACGAAGTCCTTAATCGCTTGCAGCTTATCCAAAAATCATCTGCTCGTGTTTTTACATTTACCAAAAAAATCTGCCCACATCGTATGTCCGCTATCGTATTCAGTTTAAGATTCTTGTTTTAGTTTTCAAGGCCCGTCATGGTTTAGCACCTTCTTACCTTTCTGAATTAATTCTCTCCTATGTCCCTGCCCATACGTTGAGATCGAGCTCTGAAAATATGCTTGCAGTATCCAAATTCTGGCTATCTGCATTTCCGCTGTCAAGCTCTGGAATAAACTACCACAATATCTCTGTTATCTCTTCACTCCAGACCTTTAAAACTGCTCTCAAAACTCACCTATTTACAATGTTTCTTAATTAATTGCTTGCCTTAATTTTCTGTTCTATGC
Source organism: Sinocyclocheilus anshuiensis (assembly GCF_001515605.1). NCBI lineage: Eukaryota > Metazoa > Chordata > Actinopteri > Cypriniformes > Cyprinidae > Sinocyclocheilus > Sinocyclocheilus anshuiensis. The sequence goes on along the minus strand of NW_015542339.1, from coordinate 890,207 downwards.
TTTTGTAACTTATCTTGTATATTGCATATTATTTCACCTCTGTCTGCTGTTTGGCTGTTTATATGTTGTATACTATCTGTTATTTACCTTATGTAAAGTGTCCTTGGGTGTTTGAAAGGTGCTATATACACTGTAAAAAAAAACATAAAATGTACGGTAAAAAACCGGCAGCTGTGGTTGCTGGAATTTTACTGTAACAAATACAGTAGCAACATTTTACGTTTTACGGTTTTAACTTAAATTTACAGTTAAATACTGTAATTTCATTAACTGATATAATGTTAATATACCAACCTATTAAAGTACTGAAATCTGTTTTGTAATACACTGATAACCACCAAATGCAGGTGGTGATGAGAAAGTCACATGATGAACCAAAACCCATCACAAGCAGCTTTTAAATAATAACATACATAATAATAATAATAATAATATAACAAATAATAACAAAATATAGAAGGTGCGCACAGTGTCATTCACACAAGCACTAAACACCATCATGGTAACACACATGAAACTGAAATAATGCAATAAACATTCATTTAACAACATTAGGTGTAACACACAACCCTAATATACAAAACTGATAAGAAAAAAATAAGAAGAAACAGTTATTTCAACAAAAAAACATCAAATTTGAAATTTGAAATGTAACGCAGAGAATTCTGGGAATGTCAATTTACGGTTATTCACTGTAAATTATACGGTATTTTTCACTTCCAAAAACGGTATACTACCGTAAAA
>NW_015542339.1:883550-889161 GCF_001515605.1 Sinocyclocheilus anshuiensis | reverse complement strand
GAATTTACCGTTAACCATTTAACAGGTTTTTACTGTAGCATTTTTACAGTATTTTACCGTTAAATTCACGGTAATTTTTTACAGTGTACATGAAACGTATTATTATATTATTATTATTATTTATTAATTTATTATAAGCAACACAATACTTTAACAGTCCATGACATTTACAGCTGGGTAGACTGGACTGATTTTCTACTGTTGAACCAGTTAAGAGCTACATTTATCCTTAGATGTTATATGAACATGGTCCAGGTTTTATCAGCTGGCAATTTTCAATGCAAAATACTTCAGCTAAAATAATGTTGTTTTTTAAATAATATCTAAGTTAGTACTTGTTTAAAAACAATCACTTTAGCAAAGTTTGTACTATTTTCTGCTTATTTTGAAAAATAAAAGAATAAATTTTTGTTCTGTCATTAAATTTAACACTGTCATTAAAATGTTAATATAAAAATATATTTTAAAATACAAACACAAAATTATTTTAAAAAGTAAAGATTCTGAAAGCATTGAAGGATATCCCATAATAATTTAATATAGATTTACAGTAGTAATAACAAATGATATTTTATTATATGATATGATTAATATCATGTTTTTCAATATGATGGTTTCATTCTAATATGGACACCCAACATAATATATGATATTTACCATCTGAATCCTAAATCTGAATCTGAAAATCTGAATCTAACCATGTCATGTCAACAAATGGAAAAGTCAGCCATCTATTAATTATCATGTTAATTACTGCGCCTTTAGCCTAAAATCATTAAGAAGACCTTTGCCTCAAAATATATGCATTAATTTTAGCGATTCTCATTTGCTACTTAAATCTACAACATTTTAAAAACATAAAATATAAGATCAAGTAAGCACAAAATCAACTTAGTTGATTTTTCAACCTAGTTTCTGTCTCCCCTTGATTGTGTCATTAAGTTCAGGTGTGTCTTGTCAATTATCTTCATTTGCCAATGTATATGTCCTATTGTTCTACATGATAATTTGTTTATTTATATATACATATGTGTATTTTATTTAGGCTACACCTTATTTTTTATTATCTGTGTGTTGTTGTTGTCTCTGTGTACTGGAAGCTTGTGACATTAAAACAAATTCCTTGTATGTGCAAACATACTTGGCAATAAAGCTCTTTCTGATTCTGATTCTGACAGAGATGGGCATAAATACATGACAATGTATTGAAAATAAAAATAAAAATAAAATATAAATTAAAAAACATGGTTACAATAGTTAAACCATGGTAACCACAAAGTAACCATGGTTTTGCCACACTAACCATAGTTTAACCATATCTGTGGTTATACAAATTGTATAAAAAAAAAATATATAAAAAAACATTGTTACTACACTTTTACTACAATAAAAAAAAAAACACTAATTTTCGTAAGGGTTGGAGAACAATTACTCCATGTCGCCCCCTGTTGTTTCACAGAATTTTACAACAGCGAGCGAGTGAAGTATAAAAGCCTCGTCCGTTTAGGCAGGCAATAGTATAAATAAGGCGTCAACTAGTCCGAACCGTTGGCTGAACATCTGATGCATAGATATGTATATACCTGTCTATGGTCTGATGCATATGGCACACAAAATTGGAAACTCTTCAGGAGTTTCAAAGTCGCCATCTGATTGGTTGGAATTCTACTGGATTTCCGGGAGATGTTTGTTTCATGTTCTTTAACAAACATAAGGAAACAAAGATGCCGTGAAGCCAAACCCCCACATGGAAGAACAAAGCCCTTGTGTTTACAACTGTGACAATGAGCGCTTATCAGAATCAACTAATCGCTGGATTTTGAAAAGTATGTGAAATATGTGAAGTTTGCGGCATAGACTCTTTAAAGTACATCCAAGAGTTTTATACACCGGTCTGTTATTGTGGCAACATTTCCACACCCATAAACATGACAAGGCACTAAACGAAATCCAATTAGTTGCTTTACCTGTCAGTCATGTGGTCTCTTGGGCAGTTAGCCATTCAAAGCGGCCAAAGTTCCCAGACCTTCTGCCGTCAGTCTGAAGGTCTGGCTAAGCGAGACTAGGCTTCACCTGCACAGAACGCTTTCACTACGAGAGAAAGCAGCAGCTGTGCTGTGAATCCACCGCTTGCCACGTCACATGTGAAAGGGCCTTTAGACCAAAAGTATAGACCCACTTGATGGCATTCCACTCTGTCACGGAGCGTGTGCACCAAAAAAAAAACAAACAAAAAAAAAAACTGCCTGCCAACATGCGAGTGTAAATTTGAATTCCGTTTCGCGGCATAATAACACCAAGCACCTCACACTCAGAGCGAGAAGGGTCTGGCTGCAGCCTCGCACTTGCATTCTCAGAGAGACAAGACGCTGTGGTGATTTAATGATTAAAACTAATTTAGTACTATAATGTACAGGGTCCTGCAAGAAAAAGACAAGACCCGCAAATCCGTGACTAGAACAGCAGAATATGAACGCAATGCACAAAGTCTCTCAAGCGTTTTCCTCCTGTAGAAAAACATAAACACTTAACATGGCTTAATGTATTAAGATGCTATTAAAATATCTAATTAAATATACAATTTATTAATATAATGAATATGTTTATAGTATTTTCCTCCCATACCGCAAAACGTGGCATAATGAACTAAAAAGGCTAAACTCAATATGCTCCTCTACATTATTAATATACATAACTAATACGTACAGGCAAGCAGATGACTTCGCTAGCTGAAGCGCAAGTGTCTGAGAATGCAAGTCTGAGAGTGCAAGTGCGAGGCTGCAGCTAGACCCTCTTGGCTCAAAGCCGATCCTCCCTATATGCAAAATATGCAAGCTGTAGGGCCCCCGAAACACCAGGGGGCCCCCTTGCTCTCAAAAACGATTTAATTTTAGTTTCATTTTTGAATTTGGCCAGTATTGAAAACATGAATGATAATTTCTTTTAATGTGGTGCGCTGTCGCCCTTTCTACGTAAAAATCAGTCAAATCATGTAATGTGAATGTCGTACAGTCTTGCACGAGACTAAAAAACGAGTTGAAAGCGTACCGAGCCGCGGAAGAGACACTGTTTCTCAAGTGCTTTCCGCAAGAGCGATTCGAGACGGAGTGAAACACGGACAAATGCATTTCATTCATTCGTTCATAACCATTAATACCCCATTCCATCGCCCAATACAAATCCGCAAAATACTGATCTTAAATGTATTTAAATACAAAATACATTAGATTTTTTTTTTCAAAGGCTTTAAAATACAAAATAATATTTTGTATTTCAAATACATATTTTAAATACATGTATCTGAAATACTGCCCACCCCTGGATTCTAATAAGTTAAACTAAGTCCATGCAAAGAGCTCACTTAAACTAAAGCGTAATCATTTTTTATCTGAAGTCTGTAGAAACTGATGACTTTATAATTTTATGATCTACTTGTATATTATTTTCTTTTCTTTTTTTTAATCCATAGACGTTGACTTTGACTAAGTGTTGACTCTGTGTTTACAGGTATTCACAGGTGTGTTTTCTACCTGTGTTTCTGTTTATAAATGGAGGTGAGCACTAAAATGAAGAATTATTTGTAAAGCAATTCTACTATTCTTGCCTGCTGAACTTGATATATTTTATCATACTTTCTCTCTGTTTTCAGTGTCTCTGCAGGAGACTGTTGTGAGTTTTATTGGAGGCTCTGCTGTTTTACCTTGTTCTTCTAAAGATCCTCCGCATACAATTCAAGGCATAGGTGTGTATTGGAGACACAGCAGCCAGAATGTGTATGGCATTATTTATGGTAAAGTCTCTGTGGAAGGACAGGATCCAGAGTACAGGAGCAGAACTGAAAGCTTCCCCGAGGAGTATATGAGAGGAAACTTCTCCATCAAACTCAACAATCTTCAACACACTGATGCAGGAGAATACAAGTGCTACATCATAGAGGAATCAGTAGTCTGGAGAGTTAAGCTTTTAATTAAGGGTGTGTAAAACCACATCACTAAAACAGTTTATATTTCAGCCTATATTCTTTTGCGTAGACATTATGAAAGGATGCACTTATGTTTTCTTGTGTTTTTCCTCCAAAACTGTGTAAATCTTTTGTCTTCCAGAGAGACCAGAAAGGCCAATCCCCAGTGAAGGCACAAAACCAAGACCAGATGTGATTGTAATTATCATTTCCGTTCTGTTTATTGGTATTATATTTTCATTGGCTGTAAGTTCATTCAGCAACATGATCAACATGTACTTCATATTGTAATATATATAATTGATTGCTGATTTAATATTAAAGAAAATATTAATAATTTAAAAATGTTGTATTTATTTGAATGTTTTTATTTATTCAATCTGATGAAAATTATAGAACATCAAACAACTCAAAAGTAAACCACCCTGTTGACAAATTAGAGGGGAATTTATAAAAAATAATGTCACAAAATAATAAAAAATAAATAAATAAAAATCTTAATGGTCTTAAAATTAGGCCTAATGTTTATACAGAATATTATTCCTTATAAAAGAAAAGAAAATAAAATATTACATCTTCACTCATTCATCCCTAAATCATCAAATGGCACAATTTCCTTGTGTCAATATACAGTATGTATTGAATATACTAACTGAAAACTACACCTAGGGAAAACACTTATGATTATATATTGTGCAATGCCAAAGACAGCTTCATGTTAAGCAGAGACTTTTTTAATATGGGGCACAGGCAGTTACAGACAGTCTACAGTCACATTATTTATGATCTACTTCATGCAGAAACTATTTTTAAACACTTGCAACACCATTTTTTTCTTTTGAGGTGAATAAAATGGTGGTATTTGAGACACAAGGTCAAGGTGAAAGCATTTGGTTAGTTTACACATCCTGCTGCAGGTGAGACTTTGTGGTTCATTGTTTGTATGATGCAAAGCCAGTGAAACATTAAACATTTTACTGAGCTTGTCTCAGTTCCCCTTCAGGAACTCGAGCTGCTTCGAAGTCGCTTTGGGAACGCCCTTGCGTGACCGCGTTCTGAAGCACGTGTCAAATCAGTCCAATGGAGTAGCGAGAGCATGCACGGTCAGCTTTCGAGGAGCTGATTGTCACCACTGCGAGTTACTCTCTCTGCGTATGCTCCGCTCTCGCCTGACTGTGTTTGATGAGAGAGGCCAGGCTCGCGATCCCGCTGGCAGCGGTCCCGCTGTTGCCGAGGCACGGCGTAGACTGTTGTCGTGGGGATCGCGGGTGGATTTAGCGGAGGGATCCGAGACGGGCTCGTCCTTTTCTCGGTCCTCACCCGCTAGATCCGCGGATCTCTCTCAGTGTTCGGAAGTCCGCGCTGCGGTTTCTTCCCACCCCGCCAGAGAGAGAGAGCCAGACGCTTCATCTATCTTGCTCCGAGGAGGTGGATGTGATGAGTGTCGGGACAGAGGAGACTGTGGAATCGCCACCACAGTCCCTCGCGTATGAGGTGTGATTCGTGATTATGGGGTGTGTTTCGTGCATTCGCCAAAATAAAATACCATTTGGCCAGCCTAGAAACAGGACGCTCGTCCTAAAAATAATTAGACGAGCGTTTTCTGAATCCAGATCACAGCCTTCACGACGGGGGCCTTCCGTTTTTCCC
>NW_015542339.1:882208-883508 GCF_001515605.1 Sinocyclocheilus anshuiensis | reverse complement strand
CAATCAGAGTCTCATCTCCCATTCCCTTTAAGAGCCAGTTGCGCTCGTGCCATGGCGGATTCGCTATTTACACGGCTGAATTTGCAAGCGCAAAGACAGAACGCGTCTCAAGAGAGGAAACGGAGCTGCTTGTGCGCGAGCAAATAGGTAGCCTAATTCTGATACATGCAATGACTATCCATTATGACGTGTAGGCATTTTTATATTTATGTAGCCTACGCAATAATAATCTTTTATATTGCAATCCTTTAATTTTTAATATTTGACATCCCAGCAAGCAATTTTGCGTTTAAAAGACGTCTATTAGACGTCTAAATATAGCCTAGACGTCTAGGCTAAAACGAGGCTAAATTTGGGCTGTCAGTGAAAATCTAATAGACGTCTAATCATAGCCCATTTATAGACTAGTCATCAATTAGATGGCTATTAAACGACTACATATATACGTCTAATAGACGGTGAATATGGGTCTAGGCTAAAACGAGGCTAAATTTGGGCTGTCAGTGAAAATCTAATAGACGTCTAATCATAGCCCATTTATAGACTAGTCATCAAATAGACGGCTATTAAACGACTACATATATACGTCTAATAGACGGTGTATATGCGTCTAGGCTAAAACAAGGCTAAATTTGGGCTGTCAGTGAAAATCTAATAGACGTCTAATCATAGCCCATTTATAGACTAGTCATCAATTAGATGGCTATTAAACGACTACATATATACGTCTAATAGACAACAAAATGGCAATCCATCCATACAGCTTTTATTAAGAAAAATAACATTTAAAAATAACAATAACATAAAACACCATTCAGTGTGTTAAAAAAGAGAGAAGCTCTCTGGTAAATGTTGTGTGTTTTATACACATACCTCTAATGACCGAGAACAGTGCAGTCTTTTCAAATGCCTCTTTCTGCAGCGGACCACCCCCCTTCATGTTGAATTTGGACATGAGGGAATTTTTTTAAAACCCTAAAATATAATACAGATTGAGGTGGTTAACAATTGCAGACAAAGTTTGACATTTCAAAATGACCAGTAAAGGAATTCTTTTTTAAATTTCTGATTTGCGTTGTAACTTATTGAGTATTGACACCACAATGTTTGATTAATGTGGCAAGATTTGTAGGCTTTACCTGTCCAGCATCCTTCTGTAACTGTCTTTGAGGTTTCTTCCTTCAACTCTGCACAACTTTGACACCTGAATAACACATGCCAATGTCAGGCGGGTAGTATTATATGCGTCCGTGTACACGTGTTTACCAACCTTAAACACTGATGCCCATTGACCTGCAAG
>NW_015542339.1:881387-881876 GCF_001515605.1 Sinocyclocheilus anshuiensis | reverse complement strand
CAAATCGGTGCTCGTTCACGCGAGTGACAATCACGCAGTGTGAATTATCAAAGACGCGATCTGAGGGAATCGCCGATGCGTCGCCGACGCCCGTGAAATATCTGCTAAATATCTGGAGCTGGCGGCGATTCACAATCACTCAGTGTACAATGCGTTCTGACTGAAAAACACATCGGGGATGACCTACAGCCAATGAGAGACCAAGATGCAGGGCAGAGGGAAGTTCGGGGAGGAGTTATAGACCAGAATATCAGTATTTTAATAGATATATTAACAATTATATCATACAGAAACAAGCACAAACGTTTGCTTGACCAGCCATAACATCAGCATAACAGTTACTGCAAAATTATTTACCTCCAACTCTCTTTGCAGAACACCCAATCCCTGTTCCCTGCATCTCCCTCCTGCATAATCTGTTTTTCTTTTTCTCCTTGTAGCTGGAAATCAGCTCACAGACAATTTGCGGGCTATATATATATATTTTAA
>NW_015542339.1:878579-878786 GCF_001515605.1 Sinocyclocheilus anshuiensis | reverse complement strand
GATAGTCACGCAGTGTGAAAACAACGGCGATCCGACGAGTTTGAAAATCGTGCAGTGTGAACTCGGCATTAGTGTTCTCTCGTGTAAAAAACTTCAAAACACAACACTGATCTCTAACGTTGCCAGTAGTTATGTCTCAGTAGGGCTACAATTGCCATCTAGCGGTTGGGAATTGTAATTGCATTTTTATTTATAAAATGAAAGACA
>NW_015542339.1:867983-878082 GCF_001515605.1 Sinocyclocheilus anshuiensis | reverse complement strand
TACATATAGACCATGTCATGAAATGACACTTATATCTTTGTAGGTATTACTGACACTGCGAACATGATGGGATATCAACCATCTCATGCGCTGTCTGGCCAAAAACTGCAGTGAATCAGGTTTGACTATAAGTGGGCTACAGATAGCCGCTCTGACTACGAGCTAAATCGTGGCTACGCACAGGCTACACATGTCAAAGAAATGAAACCAAACACCTTGTAAACGCTGTTACTTTGCTTACATGATGGAATATCATACAACTCAAAAGTTATTTTGCCAAAAAACGACATGAAACCAAATTCAAGGTTATTTGGGCTAGAAGTGGGTTACACATAGCCGGACTATATCGGGTCTATACTTAACCGAGACGTTGAAATGACGGCTATTGCTTGCTGGGATGTTTGTGTGCTGCTGTGCGTCATTGTGTGTGTAATAAGCAGAGTGTATGCGCGCTGTGGACCCACCTATACTAACGCGCTCTTTAAATAACCAAAAAAACTACTGTTTGAAAACGAGGTGTGTTCAGGCACATTGCTGGCACGTTGCTATATTGAGGCAACTGAAATAGACTGTGCTATTGACCAACAAAAACCTGGTCTAAAGTTAATGGCGCAGTCTATTTCAGTTGCCTCAATATAGCAACGCGCCAGCAATGTGCCTGAACACACCTCGTTTTCAGACCAGCACGCCCATGGGCGCACAAATGGGCGCAAATGCATTTGCCATTTAAACAACGTGGCACAGGACGTGAAAATGACAACTGCATCGGGCTGAAACTAGCAAAAAACACGTGCGTCGCGCCTGGTGTATGATAGGGCCCATAATGTTTGTTGTGTTGATCTATAATATGATTTCCAACCCAGGTGTATATATCCCATCTGTGGCCACCGAGAAACATTTGCGAAAATCCAGCATTGTAGTTCAAAAAGCACAAAAAGCAGTTCATATATTGTTACACAGGCACTGTTAAATTTAAGAAACACAGCAAAAGATAGATTTTCACCACTTGAACTAGACCTATACATTCATGTGGTGAAATAAAAATGAAGTAAATAGTCCATATAGTCTCTGAATTACTATGTTGTTCTAAAACCACAGGAAATGATAAGAGTCGTGCTTGAAATTTCTACTGCAAATTTACAAGTGAATTTAGACATTTAGTCAGAAGTAGCTTTATTACCATGTATGTTTACACACACAAGGAATTTGACTTGACGACAGGAGCTTCCAGTGCAGAAGAAAGTACAGACAAAGTGCAAGTACGGGCATATTGATAGTGCAGACATACAGTACATAGTTTAGTTATTTCAACAAATAATTAAACAAAATTTCCATGATGAAACGTAACATAAAATGCAACTCCATATATGCAAGTAATTTTATTATGTCGACAGATGCATTAAGTTTCATGACAACCAAATTTGAGGATTCCCAAAAGCTGCTCAAAGACTTTCTTTGACTAAATAATTCAATTAAATAAACACGACCGGTTGAAATACATTACAATACATCACGTTCGTCATTTCTTAAAACTATCGATAAACATTTTATCATTTATGGTCATTATTAAAAGAAATACTCAACACAGTGAGTTACCTAGAAAGCGGTAGCTTGTGCTTTCTATGCGGAAACTTTATGGCACTTAATGCCACTTAACTTAATGGCACAGAAACAGCCTTTTTTTCCCAATACAAGACATGGGACAACGAGGATATTAAAAGTTAAAGGGAAAAGACCGGGGCAGACCACTTACAAGTTTAAGAGAGTTGGGACACTGGTCACCCTAAGATCTGTAACTTGAAACTACTGTAGGTCCGTATGTCGTTGTGGATTTTCGTCACTTCCATCAGATTAAACTTGTAACAGTCTCAGGAATGCTTAAAAAAATAAATAAAACTAAAATAAGAACTTAATGGACCTTCTGAAAAAGAGCATCATATTTTTACAGAAGGAGTTATGCTACTGTACATTTAATAAGGTCAGAAAGCAACTCACCTATCATCCCAATGACCAGAAAAACACTGATCATGCAAAATATTAGAGTAAGATGATTCATCCATGTTGTCTGCTCAGTTTGCAACACTACAGTGCAATTCCGACACTGTGTTATCTCTGTAGGTTTAGTTGGGTCTGTAAAAAAATGTGCTCAAATATATATCTCTGCGTTATATATATATATATATATATATATATATAAACACATAACTGAAGTAGTATCACTCACCAATGTGTACACTGATGTGTAGTCTGGTGCCATTGCTGAATTTTACATCTGTTTCTGTGTCCATGCAATAAAAAACTCCTAACTCTTTAATAGTGACGTTATTTATGAAAAGACAATGTTGCACTGAATATTTGTGCCTGAAGGTTTTTTTATAGTAAAATGTTGTTGGTGGGTTTAAGAATGAGTGTAATATCACAACCGGAGGATCTGGTAAATTCAGCAAAAACCATGTGGCCTCCTTTGAATCAATATCACAGTTTATGGTCACATTTTGACCCAAATCTGTTAGCTGATCTGTTAAAGTCTCTGTAGTTTGACACCATATAAGCAGATCTACGAGAAAAATGTAATTAGGAGTATTTTGCCTAGAATTTTTATTCAAACAAGAACAAAAAAATATATTTATTCATTATAACACATGTATGAAAAGATTTTTATTAATAAACTCACAGAAGTGGAGCTTCAAGATCTTCAACATGATGTGGTCTTGGTTCACGCTGCTTTTTAGATGAAACCGGACCTCGGGTTTTTTTAGGAGGACTCTTTTAGCCACATCAAGCAGAGGAAGTCTAAGTCGAGACTAAATTGTCAAGTAAATAAATTGTCAAGTAAGTTGTACAACAGTCCAGCAGATGGCAATATTGCAAATGGTCAAAGAAGAGGAAGAAGAAGGTAGTCAGGGTGCATTTGCAAGGAAATAAGTCAAATGAACAACAAATGAGTTCTGTAATATTCAAGGAGATATAGGTGTATATACTGTAAACAGGGAGGGAGAAATAGAAGGGAAGAAGTGCTCTTTAGTGCATTTTGAGCATTATATATATATATATATATATATATATATATATATTTGGATTGGCGGTATGGTTCTGTTCTGGGCAAGAACTCTCTGCGCCTCCATGCAGCCTAGCATGGATAAGAGCAGGGAGAGCAGCAATAACCCCCCAGGGTAAACAGAACAGAACTAACATAAATGTATTGCAGATATTGTTAAGTTCAATCATTTTATGTACACATTTTAGAATTAGTCTGATTCAAGGAGAATCAGAAGGCTGAATCCCGACTGACAGAGGAGAAGTTGGGGATGGAGGAGGGTAATTAGCTATTGAGCAATGCGAAAACTGCTGATAATACTGAGGGACCTTATATATGAATGCTTAGATAGGTGTCGTATTCCCATAGGTTGATGGGGATCAGCTGAGAGTCAGCTGATGCGAGCTTGACTAACGTGACCTGCCAAAACTAACGCTACGCTTGATTGTATGGGTCAAAATGATTGATTTTTCTTTTATGCCAAAAATTATTAGGATATTAAGTATAGATCATGTTCCATTAAGATATTTTGTAAATTTACTACTGTAAATATATTAAAACTTAATTTTTGATTAGTAATATGCATTGCTAAGAACTTCATTTGGACAACTTTAAAGGCGATTTTCTCAATATTTAGATTTTTTTGCATCCTCAGATTCCAGATTTTCAAATAGTTGTATCTCGGCCAAATATTGTCCTATCCTAACAAACCATACATCAATGGAAAGCTTATTTATTCAGCTTTTCGAAAAATTGACCCTTATGAGGAAAACACGAGACACGGAACACAGGACTGATATTACTCCTCCCTCCCAGAAGGCGCCCTGGAGGCTTGTGCAGGACTGGGACACAGGGAAGGCCTCCAGGGCGGACCAGGCGGTCCAGGGAGCCATGGCGGAGCAGGGAGCTCAGAGGGCCATGGCGGAGAAGGCAGCTCGTGGAGCCATGGCGAAGCAGGGAACTCAGGAGGCCATGGTGGAGCAGGCAGACTAGGGTGCCATGGCGGATCAGACAGTTCAGGAGGCCATGGCGGAGCAGACACTATTTTTGCCCTTATTGATAAAAACAATACTATTATATTGCAAACTATATACAGTCAAACCAAAAATTATATATCACCAGATATCATTTTTTATATTTTTTTACAAGTAAGTGCAGGACACTATAGTTCATTTATGTAAGTGAGGATAGCAAAATAAAGTAAATTTTTACATATTATACCTCAAAATTCTGGATACAGTGGACTACCAGTAAAATTGATTTGGGACCAAAAATTTGATTTGACACTTTGACCTGACCATATTTTCCTTAAGTGTTTGTCTTTAATTGCTAATGCGACCGTTTTACAACACAGACTTAAAAAAATTAAGCATTGCTTGGTAATTGGTTGAGCTAAATTGGTTTTATCTAATTGTGTGCTTAAATTTAACAGCTGACAGCTATTCAACCAAATTCATTACATACAGTTTAACTCGAGTTCTTGTCATATTTTATTACCATTTTCTAAAGTATAGCGAATAAACTGTGATAATGCGAGAAATGTTGAAAGTGTCTGAATAAATTTTGGTTTGACTGTATATATATATATATTAGTATTTTTTCCTTTTATTGGCATGCTACAAGTAATATTCAGATGGAATAAGTTGTTTCTGGACAGGAGTATTCTAAATGCTGAAATTTGCTTGCTTTTAACAGAATAGAGCGTCTCTGGCGAGATGTGTTTACAGCAGTCACATGCCGCTTCTACAGTGCGCTGCACCAGCTGGAGGGGGATGGTCTACTTGACCTGTCCAGTAGTGTTCATCTCTTCTGCTGCCATCATGTTTTTATTCCCCGCCTGCAAGCCCAGCTTGATTTATTCAGAGAGGCTGGGACAATCACCCACTTTCAACTGAGAGAAAATATCACTCCTAATCAACTGTGGCACATGGGTCTACAGCACAACTCAGAAGAAAACAATGTTGAGGTAAATATTTGTGAATTATAGTTGAAAAAGCATGCATTTGTGGCAGGAAAATTAATGATTACTTATCTTACAGGATTTGCAGATCCCTTTGATTGATTGGGAAAGAAGCGGTCTTATACCGTGATCCAAACTGTGGTGTCCATGTCCCTGAGACTGACTGCCCTTTGAGACCTGATGACCTAGCTGGACTTAGTGCTGCTGTGGACCTAATGGGACACTCAACATGCATGGGAATAGATAGATATTTAGCTGCAGTGGACTATATGCACAGCATTGGCTATGTGTAGAGTTATCAGTATGAACTCTAATTATCCATGCAATCACAAACACAACTTCATGTTTGTTTTTAATCATGTTTATTGTAAATACATTAGTTCAAATGTCAAGTACAACTCTAAACCATTTCAATAAAAGCCAACATTTCAACATCAGGGAACAATGAATAACTGATGAATGCTTAGATATTCAACAATGTTTAGAATCTTAATTATTAAGTTACAATTCAATAGAAAACAAAATTTAATGAAATAACTTGTGAATTCAGAGCTTTCCACTTTCTACAACAATCCAAATCCACTGTCATTTGTGGCAATGCAGTTGTCTAAATAAACACTAAATTCTCTGAAAATGTTGTAGTAACCAGGTAAGCGAAGGGTGCGGAAGCATGTGGATGAAGTGGGATATTCCGCTCGAACCACCACCACTTTCATGCTAGCCATGGGTATCTCCCATCCATTCTACAACAATCCAAATCCACTGTCATTTGTGGCAATGAACTAGTTGTCTAAATGAACACTAAATTCTCTGAAACTGTTGTAGTAACCAGGTAAGCGAAGGGTGCGGAAGCATATGGATGAAGTGGGATATTCCGCTCGAACCACCTCCACTTTCATGCTAGCCATGGTTATCTCCCATCCAACCCAAAATTTAACAAGCTGTTTTTCAGCTGCTCTTGGGACACTGAAAATATAAAGAGCCAAATCACAAAACAAGGATTCTCAAAGGAATGAAAACTGAGATAACTAAAGTAATTAGTAATCCTACCCAACACTGAGAGTAATAATTACTAGGCAAATTACCTACTATAGATTGCCTGCTGTAAATTACCTTTAGTTTACTATAGTAGGCTATCCCAATAAAAATTACTATTCACCAAAGAAAAAAAACATGGTAGCCTTGGTTTTTACTTACTCACCTGCGAAGATGCACCCTGGTCTGTCATTTTTCTATAAGGTAAAGCATAACACAAGGAATAAATCGTTATATTAGACAGTGTAATTTAATGGAAAATTTAATGAAATAACTTGTGAATTCAGAGCTTTCCACTTTCTACAACAATCCAAATCCACTGTCATTTGTGGCAATGCAGTTGTCTAAATGAACACTAAATTCTCTGAAACTGTTGTAGTAACCAGGTAAGCGAAGGGTGTGGAAGCATGTGGATGAAGTGGGATATTCCGCTCTAACCACCTCCACTTTCATGTTAGCCATGGGTATCTCCCATCCAACCCAAAATTTAACAAGCTGTTTCAGCTGCTCTTGGGACACTGAAAGTATAAAGAGCCAAATCACAAAACAAGGATTCTCAAAGGAATGAAAACTTTGATAACTAAAGTAATTAGTAATCCTACCCAACACTGAGAGTAATAATTACTAGGCAAATATATATCAGTGGCGTTCCGTCCATATAAGCTGTGAATGCACCGCATACACAGGCCGTCTGAGAGAATGAGTTCATGGGCTAATTAATATAAACATGATTATAAGTTGATCCCTTGTCATTTCAGATGTGACTTCAAGCTTAATAAAGTGTTGGGAATAAGTATGTAAAGTTATTTATTAGAAAACAATGGTAATTTTCTGTAAATCTACATCAGTTACGGTAGCTTCCGGGCGAGTGGATTCTCCGCAGCTTTCTTGCCTCCGCTCATAGTTATGACACGTCAGGATTGTAGCGCGTTCTCAGTGTTTTGCTGGGGTGCGGCTGATTTCATGCACGAGGTAAGCTGTCCGCGAAGCACTCGACCAAGTGGAAAAATGCGCTGTTGCTGCCAGATCTCGATTGCTGAAAATTACATTGTGTTTGATGCAAAACTAACTCAATTAAATCATATGAAAAAAAAAAAACATCACAACTGTATATTTTCATGCTTTCTCAAGCAAAGCAAATTTTGAAAGTCCACTAAAAACATATCTGCTCATAGACAATGTTGAAGACGTTATTGTCAACGTGCTTAAGTGGTAAATAATAAAAAAAAAGGTTTATAAAAATGTATATAAAATTTTAAATAAACATCAGGAAAAAATAGGAAACAACACCTTTGTTTTCCGTATAGGCTATTGTCTCGCTTACAGTTAAAGTCCTTCTCTGTTATTATTGTTGTTTGCAGCGTTACTTGGCAATATTTTAAAGGTATTATTATTTGATTTGATTTGATTTATTTTGTATTCTGCATGGTCTATTATTGGAGTAGTGTCACCCGGGTGGGAGTTTTAACTGGGAATACAAATAAAAGAATAAATAAATAAATAAAATAAAATAAAAATCATTCAGTCGATGCAGAGACATAGAGTGGGGGAATTCCCCCATCTCCCCAGCCTCTGAATATGTATCATAACGTAACTACATGTAAATGTTATTTGACAGTTTTTACTTGGAAAAGCAGCTGTTTTCTAGCATTCGAATATGGATAATGAAGTGATAGAAGGATTGGAGATGAATTTAATTTACAAATAGGGTAGGAATGTGCATACTTTTAAAACGACACCTGCCACGGTTTTCCTCTTTGAGTGTGTCCTAAAAGAGATGGGGGGGTGTTAATCTTAGCACTCAGCATACCCGGTTAAAAAAAGTCACCGCTCGCCACTGAGATATATATAGATACAGTATAGCCTATTACTGATATTATATATCACATGTGGCTGCTGTCTTCCAGTAAGGATGAGGGGTTAATCGAGTATGTGTAGTATAAATATCATCACTGTATCTCATTCTTGATTGAAGAAAGCCATGTTGCAACTGTTACAACCACTATACCAAGCTGAGCTTTCAAGAAGTGATTGAAGTATTGAATTGTGTTTAAAAAAAGTGTATGAATATGTATGGATATGTAGCCTATATACATATAAGATATTTGATATCTTTATTCATGTGATAAATGATAGCTTTGACAAAAGTTATATGGTCCACTTGTTGATAGCCTACACATGGGCAAAGGATAGAACAATCTAGGTTTCCGGGTTGAACATATACACAAGAAAATGAGGAGGGGATTGCCGAAAAAAAAAATAAAAGAGTAGTTTCCGACTGTAGGCTATTTATATAAAAACTCACTGGAAAACAATCCCACAGTATGGCATGTGAACCCCAGGAGGGGCTAAGGAGAAATTACTTTCACTTTTGAGAAGCGGATAACATCTCATTTCTCTGAAGGTTTGTCGCATTCTTTAGCCTATATCATTGCTGGGATTTTAGGCTAAATGGTGTATAGAAAAAGGAAGGAGATAATAACATTTTCTTTTTAAACATATTTTCCAAATGGGTTGTATGCACGCGATCAAACGCATGCATTATTTACGTTTTTAACATGGCTGTTTCAAGTGTATTTTGTCAAATCTGGAAAAAATTTGTTAAACTGAAAACGGCTGTTCGGTGAATCAACGTCGGGTACCATGGTTGAATCAACATGATTCGATTTTGCAAAAAATTTAGCAAAAACCTTTCAACATGGGTGAATACACAACTGTACGTTCAATAAGAAACTAGTTTGCATTTAGATCAACACTGTACATTATGATGTTTTATTAAGCCTAATTAACACAGGTGGAGTGCACTCAAGTTAATCAACACCATGGTACAGCTGACTTACCTCTATCCATTGACGGTTTATCAGCATTCGGTTTGCACCTTTTGCCATTATATCTCAGACTCAACTTCTCCCATCCAAACTAGTGATGGGAAGTTCGGCTATTTTCAAAGATTCGGCTCTTTTGGCTCGACTCCCTTAGAAGAGCCGTCTCTTACGGTTTTCAAATGGCTCTTTATTAAGTATTACTCTGAGCCTTCTATTTTAGCCCAGTTTAGCAATTGTGAATGGTTTGTGCGCTGGTAAGCAATTTTTTATTTAGTGTTTTCATAAAAGCCTTATTTTTTTGCATTTTCTTTTCGTTACAAAAAGTACACAGATACTATTTAACATTTTAATATAACTTTAATAATAACACTTTAGTTTCTAGTGTAGGTTAGCATTCAGAAATATCAGATGCCTCATCTTGGATGTGCTGATGCGATTTCTGCTTTCTGTTATTATTTGTCCTGTTTTTGAGAAGACTCTCTCTGAGGGGACCGATGTTGCAACAATGCAGTATTTTATTCCTACCCTAACCAACGCGCCTAAATCCGGCTCCCCTGTCGCTCTGTACCTGGCCTTTACCACTACACTCGCTGTCTTCGGAGCTTGTGTCCCCATTCCTTCTTTCACATAATTGTATGATCCTAGTCTGTCCTCCCATGTGATTAGCCGCATGCTTTTTTTTTTTTTTTTTACGAAAAAATGCATAAAAATAAGGCTTTTAAGAAAACACTAAATAAAAAAATTGCTTACCAACACACAAACCATTCACAGTTGCTAAATTGGCCTAAAATAGAAGGCTCTGGTTGAAGATTCGGCTCTCCCCGATGGGAGTCGGCTCTTCTCGTTCGCTACAAAGAATCGGCTCTTAGAGCCGGCTCGTTCGAACGGGACTGGACGCGGTGGGAGGGCGGTTTTGGCAACACTGGACTGTGACTGGAGCACTGATGGCAGGAAATGACGGTAGCTCTGGTAGTGATCCGGAAATTACGGTGACCGAGAAGTGCAAAGCAGATCACAATTCTGAAAACAAAATAACAAATTACAAACGCAAATGCAAGTCTAAAAAACAAAATAACAATTCAGAAAGCACAACCACAATTCAGAAAACATTATAACAAGTCAGAAAACACAATGACAAATTCGAAAACAAAATAAGTCAGAAAACACAACGACAAATCCGAAAACAAATTAACAAGTCAGAAAACACAACGACAAATCAGACAAACCGGAAAAGGTAGGTAT
>NW_015542339.1:853789-866073 GCF_001515605.1 Sinocyclocheilus anshuiensis | reverse complement strand
AACAAAAAATGCATAAAAATAAGGCTTTTATGAAAACACTAAATAAAAAATTGCTTACCAACACACAAACCATTCACAGTTGCTAAATTGGCCTAAAATTGGTTGAAGAGGTTGAAGATTCGGCTCTCCCCGATGGGAGTCGGCTCTTCTCGTTCGCTACAAAGAATCGGCCGGCTCGTCCGTGTTGTGCCGAATTCTGCACCCCTGCCAGATTATGCTCCCCCTCGTTGAAGTCGCTACCTGGTTGCCTAATCCTAACCCCTCCCTCACACCAACTCCTAAACCTACCAATATTAGGGGGTGCATAATCTGGCAGGGTGCAAATTTCGGCACTACACCGGCACGTGTAGCAGTATACACCCTACCATTTGTGATCTTGATTGCTGTCAGTCATTACTGTTGTTGTGCTTTTGGGTTTCATCGGGGCATTATACTGTTTAAAGAATTAGATTATTGTTTGTTGTGACCACTGATACTAAATTGGTCACATTAATCATCTTTGTGATTTCAACAGCATTAAAAATGTGTCATAGTAATGTCTGTTTCACATTTCTAAGGCATATGATCATCATTAAAGGGAAAATTCACTCAATTGTCATAATTTACTCATCCTCTTGTTGGTTTCAATCCCATATGACCTGTTTGACTTGCCCTTACTCTGGAATAAAAAATACGGGGTGTCTATTTACATTTAGTTAAAAGTGGCTGTAAAACATCAGTTCCAGTGGTGCAGATGGATAAGTGCGTGTCTTAGGCTTGTTGACGTGATCGACCCGGGTTCAATTCTGCCTTTTGCCGAACTTTTTTTTCCTCCCTTTTCAAATCTCGTATTACATCGTAAAGGCATTTATTTTCAATAAAAATGAAGGAAATAATCAAAAAGTTGCATGGGAGTCGTTAACACTGGACTGTGACTGGAGCACTGATGGCAGGAAATGACGGCACTTCTCGGCCACCGTAGGAAATGGAAGACGAATCGTGTAGCGGGAGTGCAGGAGGGAGTGAATGGTGGAAAGTAGTAAATCGGAAAATAAAGAAAAACAATAGTCATGGATAATTTACGGATAGTGGAAAGGAGGATCACGTGAGTAGGAAAAATTACGGATAGTGGAAAGGAGGATCATGTGAGTAGGAAAAATATAGAGGAATACAAAGTAATGATGAAATTTGCAGAACCTGGTATGACGATAAACCCGATTAAACTGACCAAATCTCTGAACAAAGCGTTAGGAGAAATAAATAGTGCAAAGACTCTGAGAGATGGAAACTTGATTATCATGTGTAAGGACGAAAAACAACAAAATAAGGCACTAAGTATAAATTCGATGCTTGGATACCCGGTATCATGCACATTGATGAAGACGAAGCCTTGGGTTAGAGGCGTAATAACTGGAATTCCTACTGATGTACATGCTGATAAAATTAAAAGTTGCGTTGAAGGGGGGTAATTGGAGCAAAACGGCTTCAATATGTGAGAAACAAAGAAAGGATGGACAGTCTATCGGTTATGCTTCAGTTTGATGAAGAAAGAATGCCAGAGAGGGTAAAAATAGGCTATGTAAGTTACCCAGTAAGACCATACGTACCTCCTCCACTTAGATGCTTCAAGTGCCAGAAGTATGGACATGTTAGTGCAGTTTGTAGAGGAAGACAACGTTGTGCGAGATGTGGGGGTGATCATGTATATGGTAAATGTGGCGAAGGAGCGAAGGCAAAATGCTGCAACTGTGGAGGTGAGCATAGTGCTGGATTTGGGGGATGCATTGCTCACAAACATGCTGTGAACATTCAAAATGTGAGAATAACTGAGGGGTTGACCTATGCCGAAGCAACCCAAAAAGCAAAACAAAGCGAGCAGATACAGAGAGAGATAAAAATACAATAATGGACTGGGAATACTGTGGCTCAGACAAAGATAAAAGAGGATAGCTTGGTGATCGGGAAAATGGAATTTGTTTCATTTATGGCTGAAGTGGTAAATTGTCAACCCCAATTAAACACACCTGAACCAGCTAATCAAGCTCTTACTAGGCATACTAGAAACTTGAAGGCAGGTGTGTTGAGGCAAGTTGGAGCTAAACTCTGCAGGACACAGATTTCATAGTTTGGGCACCCCCTGCTCTAGAGGGAGTTAAGAGATGATATATGTTATGGAAGAGATGATATATGTTATGTAATGATTCAACATTTATTAGATAGATCCTTAAAAATTATTTTAAATCTTTTTAACAAGGTATGGAAGAACATGAAGTGGTGGTTATAGATGTATATGCAGAGAAACAAAATATCAGAATAATAAATTATTATAATCCTTGTCGTAGATTAAGTAAAGATTTAGAAAAGGTTATTGGGTCAGGAAATCATAAAATAATTTGGTGTGGAGATTTTAATGCAGATAGCACTTTATGGGGAAGCAGTAATGAGTTACAGTATGACAGTAATGGGTTAGTATGTTTAAATGATGGTAGACAGAGGAGGTAATTGGCAAAAACAAATCTAAAAACAGAAGAAAAGCGGTCCCATGGTGGAATGAAAAATGTAGTGAATTAGTTTGTAACAGAAATAAAGCCCTTAGGAAAGCAAGAAAATCGCTAGTGTTCACTGATTTTATTAATTATAAAAGAGCTCAGGCAATGGTGAGGAGAGAAATTAGAAGAGCAAAGAAAAATTATTGGAGAGAGTTTTGTAATAAAATTGGGGTAGAAATTGAAATTAATGAACTGTGGGGTATGATCAGGAAAATGGGAGGAATTCAGAGGAATACTAGCATTCCGGTGTTAGTTGACAACAACAATATTGCAGTAACTGATAGTGATAAAGCTGAAATATTAGTGGAGACATTTGTTAAGGTTCATAGCAATGCGAATATATCAGAGGATATGAGGAAGTACAGGGAACAGTGTGTGATGGATAATGCTCAGATATTTGTAAAAAAGAATCCAGATGGAGGCACACTAGATTCAGATTACACATTATATGAGATGAAAAGAGCATTGGTGGGGATTAAACACTTCTCCTGGGAAAGATGATATTTGATATGAGATGATTAAACATTTATCGGATGTGTCATTAAATATGATATTTCATAGCTCAACCGTGTACGTTTCACACTCCAGATCAGTAGGTGGCGGACATGCACCTTTAACGTTGGTTTGCCAATCCGCCAAAAAACTCGAGAGAAGAAGAAGAAGAAACCAGCTCGTTCGCGAATGACACATCACTAATCCAAACGACGAGACCTATACTGGGGATTTTTTCGGTCCTCCGGCCAATCTGCCGGCCCCAGGATTGCTCCTTCTCCGCCAGACACCGCCGCCGAGCTCCAGGCTTCATCGCGGCCGCTGCTCTCTGCTCGACCAGCCACACGCTCATCACGACAGCGAGGCATAACCTCGCCTCCGCCGGCGTCACTTCCAAATTTTTCCCTGGCATCCTCTTATCTTTCGGCTGTGCATACAATTCCTCCAAGAGGAAAGTGGACCGTATTTAAGTCCGAGGCAAACGCTGATTAATTCCGACGCACGTCGTCCTCACGATGGGTAAACAAAGCAGATCTGTACGATCTAAGTTATTCGTCTCCCAGCAATCAAGCAACCTCACTCCTAAATCCACTCCAGCAGAGCGCTGGGTCTCAGCCGCAGGCCTTCAACGAGCCTGGGCCGCACGCCCCAGATCTCACCGCAGCAAAGCCTCACTCGCTTCCCGCTTCAGCTCAGCCTTTCACCGCGGCTCTTCCGGCCGCAGTGTCGTATGCAGCCGGGCCTCCAAGTCTTGTAGCAGATGCTAGCAGAGGCAGCCTCACGCTAGTAAAGTAAAATAAAAAAACTATGACAAAAGGTCAATGAATCTCTACCAGAAGTGACGGGGCAATGTAGCAGATGAACAATTCCTTACCAATTTGCCAATAATAAGCTGGGTCCTTGATGACTCTACAAGGGGAAAGAAAAAAATATTTATTGAAAAGTTCTTAAAAAGCAGGATTTCGTTTTATACCATTTCTTTAAACCAGTGGTTCTCAAACTTTTTATACCAAGTACCACTTCAGAAAATATTTGTCTCTCTAAGTACCACCATAATGACCAACATTAAATTTCAGCAGCGTAGTAGGCCTAACTATTCAGCTGCAGCTCTGCACAGTTCAAAAATAAGGCAGTTTTATTCCTAATAAGAATATTTATTGTTGTCAGCCACTTTAACATTGTAAATACACAGTTTGAACATTAACACTGCACTGTGCTTACAAACAGGTAAATAAAAAAAAAACTTAAATATTGATTAAATTCAAATGTGTTGTAACAAAAGTTAAATAAAAACTGTACTGTACTTAAATGTAAAAAAAAACTTTACTCAAAGATTAAATTACAATGTATTAACATTAATTTATATTTAATTTAGTGATTCCTCTGCTTACCACTAGAGGGAGCCTGAGTACCACTAGTAGAGCTGAAATCGGGCCTTAAAAGTTAGGCCCGACAAGTACATTTTGATTGACAGCTTTTTAAAAGCCCGAACCCGTTTACAGCCCGACATTATTCAAATGTGCGCACGCACACAGCTCTTTTGCCTTTTGTCAAGAATGAGTCATTTATACATGTTTTAACATCATTTATTCATGACTAACGTAGGCTATAGGCCACTTGGAAGTTGGAACAAAGAAATAAAATAAGTCCTCTGTAACATCGTAACATCTCAGCACTCTAAATAGGCCTAGGCATACACTTAGCCTATAAATAAGCCAACACGCCAATAAAAATGAGTCTTTCTTAACAAATTAAATTAAGATAAATTCTAAATTAAGATGGGTATTTGGCAATAACGAAATTAAGATAAAGGCTCCGTGGGATTTGCTTCGCCACTTCTCCACAATCCGGACTCAACGTGACGGTGAATAGCAGCTGAAATTTAATAAAAGAATAATGCCAACATTAGCCTATATACGCTGTCTACATTATGCATTTAAGACTCAATTAATATTTAGTTATAATTTGAAAAACCTTTACTCACCAAGATAAGGCTACATGTTTTTGTGGAGGAAAATTATTGAATCCACTGTAGATGGCTTCAGCGCGGTCCTGCGCTCACTGATGGTGTGTCCAGCAGCACTGAACACCCTTTCACTGCTGCTGCTTCTGGCCGGTATGCATAGTGCTGATCTGGCTAATTTTGCAAGTTTTGGGTAGGATGGTTTGTTGATCTTCCACCAGCCAAGAACATCCATTTCATTTTCCATGACAGCCGTTTCAATGTAGCGAGTGACCTCGTCATCTTCCCAGTCAGCTTGCTGTACATTTTTTACGGGTTTGACTCTGGAGAGCTCTGGGTCTCGAAATCTCCACATCTAGTGCACCGGCAGCCATGGCTTGCAGAAGAGTGCGGGCATGAGCATTTACGGCATTGCTGAGTGTGACAACATTCTCAGCTGGTTAAATTTTGGCCAGAGGAATGTTGCGATCTTGTGGAGGTCCTGTATTTTCACTTTACGCACGAGCCAGTCTTCGTGCCGTTTACGCACGACAGCTTGCTGTAAAGACATTAGGACTGACAGTGGCGTTTCAGTTTCTCACACCAGAGACACACACGATTAAGTGTTGGATACTTGTCTCCCTCAAGTTCCCGCTGTGCTTCATAGAACGGCTTCAGAAAGTCTATCAAAAAGCCCAGTGTGTCCGGTGTTATTTTTTCAATGCGTGCGCTCTCCCCTAGTGCCTCCAGCTTTTCATGGAGCTCATGATAAATGGCCTGTATAGAAGTCAGTGTGAGGTACACCGTACTGAACCGAGTGTCTCCCATTTGCAGCAATGTTGTTGACAGTTGCGCAGCCAACCCCGACTGTTTAACGTACCTGACTAATGATTTAGCAGCAGAAATGGTATCTCCTATGTCCGGAGCACCGTCGGCTTTGGATAACTCGGCAATGTCGAGTCCATGGCGCAGTACCGTATTAATAACATGGTCAATGCAGTCCAATCTCTGGTATGGCCGCAGAGCTAATTTAATGTTTGCCCCCTCATCGGTCACCCATACAATTTTGCTGAGAGAGGAAGCGTCAAGGCCAAACTTTGTCACCAGTAGTTTCAGTATCTCCCGTCTTTGCCTCTTCCAAAGGGAACATTGTAGTTGTCAGGGTGCTATTCACCAGTTCCATATCCTCACTTATGAAATGGCATGTGATTGTCAAATAACTAATTTTCCGATAATCCTCTGTCCACGTGTCTGTGGTCATTGCGACTGTGCCATCCTTCAACAAAGTCTTAAGTTTCTGTACTAAAGCTTCCCTCTTTTCTTCTGCCACGTCAGTGCACCTCTTCGCAATTGTCACATGGCGGGGAATAACAGAGTTTACGGGAACCCTCCCATACACAGCCCCGACATTAATTTGTTCTTGCGCCAGCTCTTCAAACCCCTCGCCATTTACGATATTAAAAGGCCTAATGTCTTTACAGCAAAAGCTGACACACTTCTCCGTCATCGTTTGTTTCACCTCTGCAGGGATGGGTTTTGATGCTGTAACAAACGATTTGATTGTAGGTTGATCCTGGGCATTGGCAGGTGTTGAACAGCTTCGATCAACATGCCTTATCAGCGACGTTTTGCTGTCGTACTTTAACAGAATGTCGCATTTTTTGCATTTCACATAACCCACTGGCTCATTATTCTCATTATGCACATGGTCAAAACTTTTCCACACCTCGACCAAAACGTAATCGCCAGAGGCAAGCCTCCGTTTCACCTCCTCATCATCCATTTTCGCATCTTTCTCGTGCTAATCGAAACGCATCACATGACCGCTCATTTACCACGCAAGCCCAAGCCCGGCCCGAGCCTGTGTAAAATTATATAAATTAAGCCCGAACCCGGCAAAGATCTTCAGCTCTGACCACTAGTGCTACTCGTACCACACTTTGAGAACCACTGCTTTTTAAACAATCTTAATTCATTTAAATTGTATCGACATTTGCGATTATATTATATTCAGAAAACACAAACAGAGTATATTATCTTTTAGACTATTATACGATTAAAAAAATAACACCTAATGCATGGCATTCACATCAGGAAAATGTGAAAAATCTCTAAAAGAAAGACATTAACACATAACTTACCAGCAACATAACAACATCAGATGAGCATCTAACTTTAGCATCTGTGATAAAGCAATACAAAAATACACACACACACTGGTATTTATCTTCTGCAGGTTACATGCCCTTTACCCATTTGTAAACTCTGGTAACGTTATACTTTACTATTTTTGAAAGGTAATATAGATAGCGATTTTCTTACCTCATTTTGCCCGTATGTTTGCAGAACCTCGCTGATCACATCTGACCCTTCCTGTGTTCACATTCCAGTTTTTGTTCTCAGTTGACATGTCACGACTCAAATTCGCTCAAAGTATAAAAAGGCAAATATAAAATAATTCGGGACAGACTGAGCAGTTTAAATGAGCAGTAGCTCAGTCAGCTGAGCTGCCTCACTCAGAAAGACGATAATAACGGTCATATTTTCAAACTGAGAAAGGCGCGACCAGTTTCACTGGCCAGTTTCCTGGATGACAGCCAGATTAACCAATCATGATCAAAGCAGTAAGGTAAAACAACCAATAGGAATTGTTTCAGCGTGGTAACGCAGCAAAATGTATTTAGTTTTATTGTTGTTAATGATGATAATATTTTAACACATACCTTTAGATTTTAGAATGTTTCATGATCAATATACTGTAAAATGCTAGTAAAATAATAATAATGATGTTAAATAATTTAATAATATTAATTTAAAAGGCAGAAATTTATTTTGTATGCTGTTGAAACAACCAATAGGAATTGTTTCAGTGCGGTAACGCAGCGAAATTTATTTAGTTTTATTGTTGTTAATGATGATAATATTTAACATATACCTTTAGATTTTAGAATAGGTTTCATGATCAAAATATTGTAAAATGCTATTAAAATAAGGATCTTAAATAATTTAATATTAATCATTTAAAAGGCAGAAATTTATTTTTTATGCTGTTGAAGACATTAAGTTGATTCAACATACAGATCTTGTAAAAAAAAAAAAAATTACCGTTGATTTACAAGTGTTTTTGTTAACCTTTTCCAACCATTTGGCATTAAACATTTTTCAACGTTGTTTCAACGTTAAAACAACAACTGACCTTATTTCAACCATATTTCAACGTTGAAGGTCGGTCATGTGCCGGCTAGGCCTCATTGTGCATGCCCTTGGTTTTATGAAGCAAATGATATAGTAGCCTACACATGCAAATTATTTCGTTTGATCGATCAAGACGACCTAAAGAAAACCAGGGCAGCATTTTTCACAGGTTAATATTATCAATTCTAATTAACTTAAAGACATCACATCATCTTCGGGGCGCTCCTGTTTAAATAGACGATGCCCTTCAGCCCCTGAAAAGTCTTGGATCTGTGCGAAACGTGACATCTCTTTTGTTCAAAATGGCGATTTTTAAATACTAAGTTGAGCAATGTGCATCCTTGTAATAGGCTAAATATGGTTTAACTTAATATATTGTATATACTGTATATATTTTAAATGATTTAGATAATGAAAGGTAGACCAATCCTACACTTTCAACACTTTTTGCTTTATATTAGGCTGCCACACAAAAAAACTAGTGATGTAAAAATGTGGGCTATTTTTTATAAAATGCCTTTAAGGAGTCAATTTTTTCACAATTAGTTTTTAAAGACAAGAAGTAAATTTGTTTAAATTGTACCCATGTCAGTACCATAGTAGCTACAGTTGAAACATAAACACTCGTCTTTAATGCTGTAAAGTAGCCTAACCAGCTAATTTCAAATGTTAAAATGTCTTAAAATGCATTGACAGCATCTGATACAATAGGATTCTTCATTGTTTACAATTGATACAGTGTATTTCAACTCTACCCCGCTGACCACTCTATACATTTATCTAAATTGTATGATAACCCTGACAGAGAACCCCTGTCTTGTAAAAGTCAGAAGAGTGAATTTTATCTTCAGCACAAGCAAGGCATTTATATTTCATGTTGTGTTGCTGGGGAAAGTAAAATTGAATGTGTGAAACGTTTTTCAAAATAAAAGTGGGTACTATATAGGATGCAGACAACAAATGCAGACAGTTGTGCATTTATTTGTGCATTAAATTTTAGCTAACACAGGATATGCATGTATATGTATGTACTGTGAGCTTACAAAACATAATATAATTGTGTAATGTATTTGTTCATTATGTTGCTTGCATTGGCTAAATGCAGTGTTATATTTGTAATACTTGATGCTTTTAATTAGAAAAACTAACTGGATCAGAAGCTGTTTGCTGTCCCCAACATAATGGCTGTGCATGATGAGATCAATATTAATGACAAAAAATTTTACTGTACATACTTGGCTTGTTTGTGGTGAGTAAACTTGATTTAATACAAAAAGCTTAAGAATGTGTAATGAATTTGTTTTTATTATTCCAGCATTTACTTTAATAAAACTAAAGATGATTGCTTCTAAATGGACCACGTCATCTGGTTTTGGAAGTTGAACGTGTACATCTGGTGTTAAAAACAGTAATTCACTGTTGTCAGCATGGACTTATGTGAAACTGGAAATCTCAGAAGGTAAGGTTTGATGTTTCTACATAGGCCAGCTAATGTACATTTTACAAAGCATATTTTTACAAATGTATGTAAATATAAATGTCAGTTTCAAGTTCAATTCAATTTGAGACTAAATATATTTACTCTATAATATCAAGTTGTATCATATATTATTAAATATTATTAAATCCTTATTAAGAAGTCTTAATAAGGAAGGGTCTCTAAAAAGCACACTAAAATTAGCATGAAATCAACTTGTATAGTTCTGAAGCAACATGATTCCATCCTTTGTATGAATAACAGATTGAAGTTTAAGCCTTAATATTGATCAGCATACTCATTAACATACTACATCAAATCAACACAAACCTAAAACATCAAATAACATCAAATCTAGTTTTTTCTTGCACTTCATATGACCAAACTTCGTGACATTTGAGGTTTGTGTTGCCATATTTCATGAAATCTGTGTAGGCATTTACCAACCAGGTTGGCAATTACTGGACAAAACTGATGGTATTACAAAACATGGATTGCAAAGCAATTGGTGTTACAAAACATGGATTGTGAATGCTACTTATTATTAAGTTTACTTTCATATTCACCATTGCTTGCAAAATTCCATGAGTGAATTCCCATAATTTCAAAAGGACTTTGTACAAACAGAAGTTTCAGTTCCCTATCGATACTTCACTCGTACTGCATCTTGCTAAAAGATGCTATGGGAAAAGCCTTTTTTCTCCTGAACTGAAGCCTTTTTTTTCAATCATGCAATGTAACTGCATGGCCATTGGTTCGTGCAGTGTATTAAAAACGAACCAATGGCTCGGCAGCGGAGCTGCACGAGCTTATTGCGAGGAAGCCCGCCAGAATGGGTGGGGCCCATCTGGCTATATAAGCGGGCGCTTTGCCACAGGATTCTCAGATTAATTCTCCTTCAGCGACGACGATCATCTCTTTGCTGTTCTACGAGACTGGAAGCCGCTCGCCATTGACACGCCTCGCTGCAGACAGAAGCTGATTCAGAGACCTGCGCCACTCTGCTGTTCTCGCTCTGCGCTTCCAGCCCGAGCCACTTTCAGCGTCCGCGCAGCTCTCAGCTTGTCCCCTGCTGCTATCCGGTGAGTTCTAAATAGCAAATTTCTAAAGAGCAAATTTCTAGTGACTTTGTTGCAAATGTTGCACTGTGAGTGTGGCTCGTGCAGGGAATCCTGAGACTCAGGGTCAATTTTGCCAAGAGCGCGCTGTCCCCCAGCCAACAACGAGCTGTCTCGGCTGCTCTCAGCAGACCCGTGGCCCATTCCCCTGAGACGGGACCTCCTCTCTCAGGCAAACAGAACGATATAGCACCCCCAGCCAGAGCTGTGGGCTCTGCACCATTGACCTCTTGATGGGAGCTTGTGGACCTCCCCGAGAGCATACTAAATACAATCTTTCAGGCTAGAGCGCCATCTACGAGATGACTCTATGCCCTTAAATTGTCTGTCTTCTCCGCCTGGTGTACAGCCCGTGGCGCAGACCCAACTTCCTGAGACATATCTCTGATATTGTCCTTCCTGCAAGAGCTGTTGGATAAGGGCCGTTCCCCTTCCACGCTCAAAGTCTATGTAGCAGCCATAGCAGCCTCTCACACTTAGCGGGCCAATCGGTGGGCAGGAACAACTTGGTTGTCCGCTTTTTGAGGGGGGCCAGGAGGCTGAATCCGCCTCGCCCCCTCACTGTCCCTACATGGGATCTGCCCACTACGAGCCTCTACAGTCTACTGACCTTCGGTCACTGTCACTAAAGACTGCTCTGCGTCTAGCACTAGCATCGATAAAGCAAATAGGAGACCTGCAGGTGCTTTCCTTTAGCCCTGCCTATCAGGAATTCAGGCCCAAAGACTCCAAGGTCGTCTTGAAACCAATTCCACGAGAGGCGTCGCCTCGTCTTGGGCATGGTCTAGCGCTGTGTCCATTACAGAAATCTGTGCGGCGGCCGGCTGGGCCTTGCCGTCCACATTTGCTAGATTTTATAACCTGGACATCCCGGCCTTGCAGGCCAGGGTCCTTTCTGCTTAAGTGGGCACACACTTGCGTTATGCAAAACAGTTCTGACAGACAGTCCTTGACCATGACACGCTCATGCTCTTCAGGCATGACCTCTGTGAGTTTAGCCCATTTTAGCCTTGGAGAATATTGTTATACTTCCCTATTGGCATTAGATGCTTAAAGAGGTTATAGTATGCAGTCGTTTCTCTACCATAGCATGGTGTAATTGTACTGGGGTCCCATAGCATCTTTTAGCAAGAGGCAGTGCGAGTGAAGTATCGATAGGGAACGTACTCGGTTACTAACGTAACCTCGGTTCCCTGAGATACGGGAACGAGTACTGCATTGCTAGCCGTGCTATGTAGCTGCACGACTCAGTCGTCGCTTCAGTCGAAGTAACCTGAGGATCCTATGGCAAAGCGCCCACTTATATAGCCATATGGCCCCGCTCATTCTGGTAGGCTTCCTCCCTATAGGCTCATGCAGCTCCGCTGCCGAGCCATTGGTTCGTTTTTAATACACTGCACGAACCAATGGCCGTGCAGTTACACTGTGTGATTGAAAAAAGGCTTCAGTTCAGGGGGAAAAAAGGCTTTTTCCCATAGCGTCTTTTAGCAAGATGCAGTACTCATTCCCGTATCTCAGGGAACCGAGGTTAC
>NW_015542339.1:836117-843281 GCF_001515605.1 Sinocyclocheilus anshuiensis | reverse complement strand
CTAAAGAGCAAATTTCTAGTGACTTTGTTGCAAATGTTGCACTGTGAGTGTGGCTCGTGCAGGGAATCCTGAGACTCAGGGTCAATTTTGCCAAGAGCGCGCTGTCCCCCAGCCAACAACGAGCTGTCTCGGCTGCTCTCAGCAGACCCGTGGCCCATTCCCCTGAGACGGGACCTCCTCTCTCAGGCAAACAGAACGATATAGCACCCCCAGCCAGAGCTGTGGGCTCTGCACCATTGACCTCTTGATGGGAGCTTGTGGACCTCCCCGAGAGCATACTAAATACAATCTTTCAGGCTAGAGCGCCATCTACGAGATGACTCTATGCCCTTAAATTGTCTGTCTTCTCCGCCTGGTGTACAGCCCGTGGCGCAGACCCAACTTCCTGAGACATATCTCTGATATTGTCCTTCCTGCAAGAGCTGTTGGATAAGGGCCGTTCCCCTTCCACGCTCAAAGTCTATGTAGCAGCCATAGCAGCCTCTCACACTTAGCGGGCCAATCGGTGGGCAGGAACAACTTGGTTGTCCGCTTTTTGAGGGGGGCCAGGAGGCTGAATCCGCCTCGCCCCCTCACTGTCCCTACATGGGATCTGCCCACTACGAGCCTCTACAGTCTACTGACCTTCGGTCACTGTCACTAAAGACTGCTCTGCGTCTAGCACTAGCATCGATAAAGCAAATAGGAGACCTGCAGGTGCTTTCCTTTAGCCCTGCCTATCAGGAATTCAGGCCCAAAGACTCCAAGGTCGTCTTGAAACCAATTCCACGAGAGGCGTCGCCTCGTCTTGGGCATGGTCTAGCGCTGTGTCCATTACAGAAATCTGTGCGGCGGCCGGCTGGGCCTTGCCGTCCACATTTGCTAGATTTTATAACCTGGACATCCCGGCCTTGCAGGCCAGGGTCCTTTCTGCTTAAGTGGGCACACACTTGCGTTATGCAAAACAGTTCTGACAGACAGTCCTTGACCATGACACGCTCATGCTCTTCAGGCATGACCTCTGTGAGTTTAGCCCATTTTAGCCTTGGAGAATATTGTTATACTTCCCTATTGGCATTAGATGCTTAAAGAGGTTATAGTATGCAGTCGTTTCTCTACCATAGCATGGTGTAATTGTACTGGGGTCCCATAGCATCTTTTAGCAAGAGGCAGTGCGAGTGAAGTATCGATAGGGAACGTACTCGGTTACTAACGTAACCTCGGTTCCCTGAGATACGGGAACGAGTACTGCATTGCTAGCCGTGCTATGTAGCTGCACGACTCAGTCGTCGCTTCAGTCGAAGTAACCTGAGGATCCTATGGCAAAGCGCCCACTTATATAGCCATATGGCCCCGCTCATTCTGGTAGGCTTCCTCCCTATAGGCTCATGCAGCTCCGCTGCCGAGCCATTGGTTCGTTTTTAATACACTGCACGAACCAATGGCCGTGCAGTTACACTGTGTGATTGAAAAAAGGCTTCAGTTCAGGGGGAAAAAAGGCTTTTTCCCATAGCGTCTTTTAGCAAGATGCAGTACTCATTCCCGTATCTCAGGGAACCGAGGTTACATCAGTAACCGAGTATGTTTCTTCCACATGCAAATTTCACTTATGTTAAAATTTGTCATGTGGAGTCACCAGAGGTGGAAAGTAACGAATTACATTTACTCGCGTTACTGTAATTGAGTAGCTTTTTTGTGTACTTCTACTTTTTAAAGTAATTTTTAAAATCTGTAATTTTACTTTTACTTGAGTTTATTTTGTTTGAAGTATTGTTAGTTATTAGTTATTTGTTGAAGTATTAACACATTAATTACTGAGTAAAAAAAAATCGTGCATCGTGGCATTGGTGGTTAAAATGAAGCTTTGGCAGTTTAGCAAAAGGTTTTGCACAAATTGGGCAAAAATACAGTGGTGCAGGGTGTGCGATATATATCGTCTTTTGCGATATATATCGATTTGACATTATCAGTATTTTGCCAAAAACCAAACAAAACCTTTCTACAGAGTGCCGTGAAGTCTAGTAGATTAGACTAGTGCGCGCGCGCATTTAGAGTGCGTTCTTTCACTGCGTGATTCAGTCTGTTAAAATGCATTTAGAATGATCACAAAATTGAAGATATAGGGGCAGAAAATGTATACATTTATATAATTTCATATAGTAAATCAATATCACACGAAGAGTGCCGTTTTTTTCAACAGCCCAAATGTATTATTCAAAATACTTGAATCCTTTAATTAAAAACAACTAGTGTGAGATTTATAGGCCTATCCCAGGGGTGTCAAACTCAGTTCCTGGAGGGCCGCAGCCCTGCAGGGTTTAGTTCCAGCCCCGTTTCAACACACACATACCATGCTGTGCATGGCTGTGGCCCTCCAGGATTGTAATCCAAGTAATTTTTACTCTTGAGTAAATTTAAAATGAGCTACTTTTTACTTTTACTTGAGTAGATTTTTAGACTGGTACTTTTACTTGTACTTAAGTAAAATTTCATTAATGTAATGGTACTTTTACTTGAGTAGAATATTTTCGTACTATTTCCACCTCTGGGAGTCACCTCGCCGATCAATTGAAAACTGCTTGGTTTGAAAGTTACTTCACTGTGCACTGTACTTCATACATCGCTACATTATAAGGGAAAATGAATCAGTTTTTGCCTGTGCAATTTAGCTTATGTGACTGCACTTTTAGAGAGTTTGAGAAATAGTGTATGTACTTCGCTGCATATGTTTATGATGAAGCTCAGTAGGATAAATTTCTTGTTGCTAAAGGGAAATGTCAACTATTTCTGTGTTTACAGGTGGTGGTTATTTTATTTCCTGCCTGTGTTTCTTTTAACAAATGAAGGTGAGTGCTAAAATGAACAATTATTTCAGAAGCAAATTTCTACCTTTTGAGTTTGCTAAACTGCTTTCTTGTTTCTTTTTTAATAACTTCTCTGTTTTCAGTGTCTCTGAAGGAGACTGTTGTGGGTTTTATTGGAGGCTCTGCTGTTTTACCTTGTTCTTTTGAAGAACCTCCGCTTACAATTCAAGACATAAAAGTGCTGTGGAGACACAGCAGCCAGAATGTGTATGACATTATTTATGGTAAAGTCTCTGTGGAAGGACAGGATCCACAGTACAGGAACAGAACTGAAAGCTTTCCTGAGGAGTATCTGAGAGGAAACTTCTCACTCAAACTCAACAACCTTCAACACACTGATGCAGAAAATTACAAGTGTTACATCATAGCGGAATCAGTAATCAAGAGTGTTGAACTTTTGACTAAAGGTGCGTAAAACCACATGATCGACAAAAAATCTTTACATTTCAGCCTTTGTTCTTTTGCATAGACATTATAAAGGGATGCACTCATGTTTTGTGTTTTTTCCTCCCATCTTTTATAATTATTTTGTCTTCCAGAGAGACCAGAAAGACAACTCCCCAATGAAGGAACAAAACCAAGACCAGATGTGATTGTAATGATCATTTCTTTTCTGTGTATTGGCATTATAGTTTCATTGGTTGTAAGTTCATTCATCAGTCATAATTAACATGTATTTCATATTGTAATTAAGTGACAGCCTCTAATTAAATGCTGTAACATTGTTTTACAGAACTCTGCCACAGCGTCTTTTTAAGGGTTTTTTGTCATCGCTCATTTCACAGTTCCTATACTCGACGTCATCTGCACAGGTTCCTGGGAATGTCTGTATGGCATCTGTAGATATCATCTTGTTGTTGTGCTCACCCTCATTAATCTACTGAACCCATCAAAACTTTTTCCACAGTGGTGCAAATGCCAGCATGCATTGACAATGTAAAAGCTCTCTATTATAGATGACCTACTGTGGTGGAGGTAGAAGTCAATGATGAGTTCTGGTACTTGTGTTACTGTATTTTGAGGTATACAAAAGTATAAAAAAGGATGTGAAAATGTTTTATTGTGAACCAGTCCCAGGCCTCATGTGATGTGCTGTGGAAAGTAAAAATGATTTTATTACAATTGCTAGGACCCATTTCACAATACTTGAGGCACTTTTTCAAAACTCTCCACACAGTTCTCCTAAGCAACAATAAATTTCAGTTTGGCACAGCAGCTAATTTCACATTCAAATGCACTAAA
Source organism: Sinocyclocheilus anshuiensis (assembly GCF_001515605.1). NCBI lineage: Eukaryota > Metazoa > Chordata > Actinopteri > Cypriniformes > Cyprinidae > Sinocyclocheilus > Sinocyclocheilus anshuiensis. The sequence continues at coordinate 839,196 of NW_015542339.1, read as the reverse complement.
ACTATAAAAAACACTTCATACTTCTTGAGAAATTGGTCTTAGCAATTGGGGGAAAAAAACTATGTAATGTGAATATAGCAATGTATTGTGCTGATAACCACCATGATAATACAGGTGCTAAATTAGAAAACCACTTCCAGAACTACTGTCCAGACAACATTGCCAGAACTCGTCTATAGATGAACATTACATCACACTAAAACAAAAAAAAACAACAAAAAAAGAAACAGAAATAGCGTGTGAGTTACAAATGAGGAATACAAGTGACCCATCATAAAGAGGCAAATAAACACAAGAAGTGCTCATAATATGAAGTTTCAGACATTGACTAGAATAGTACAATATTAAGGAAAAGTGAAAGCATTGAGGCAATTTTTTTTCCAGTAGGATGCAGTTAAGTGCTCATAGAAGAAGACATGAGTTTTCAGCTGTCAGGGATTTGGCGTTCTGGATGGGAAGAACATCCCACCAGCCAGGAACAGTGAAAAGAAATGTTCTGGAAAGTGATTTTGTGCCTCTCTGTGCTGGTACTGTGAGCTGTCGTTCACTTCTGGAGGGCTTGTAAACTCGTAAGAGCGAGTGGAAGCAGGAGGGTGCAGAGAGATTTAAGAGAGGTGTGGTCCTTTTGGACTCGTTGAAGCCCAGCCGATACATTCTGGATCATTTGTTAGAGGTTAAATTGTGCATGTTGGAAGCCAGAAGAGCAGTGCAACAGTCCAGCCTAGAAATGGCAATGGACTGTATCTTTTGTATTTTGGGTGTATCACAAAAATGTGATAAAGACTTAGGTCCAGTAAGACCTTATATAAGAGTATTATATAGATTTATTTAAACAATATATTTTATGGTAATTTGCATGTTTTACAGTATTATATATACTATTATATTAAACCATTTATATTTTTTACATATACAACAACTTGCAGTTTTTAAATTATCTGTAGATAAATAACACATAATGGGTGCATTGCTGAGGAGATCATGAGTCTCAGGCTGAATCTTGTTTTCTGTCTGCAGTGCTCAAGAGTCAACACTTGTTTTTTACTGAATGTGTATGTGACAGAGAAGTAGACTCCAATTTTACTGTGTACCTTGGTTTCATTCATGGTGTTATTAATTTTATAACATTTAGATTGGGTTTGCAATTTTATATTTCCTGTTTTTAGCAGAGTGGGCGTGAACTTTTCAAGCACACCTGTAGATGTTTGTGTACAAATATGTTTTGTTTTTGTACTACTCACAGGACAAATGTTAAAACATACCATTTACTTGGGTCTCAATCACTGTGGAGTGTTAACACTTCTGTTTTGTGTAGCTCTTTGCTAAACAGTGACAACGCTGTGTACCTTATTAGCCATTATGTTACTTACAATTGAAATACCTACTGTTGTTCAATAACAATTATGAAAAACCTGAAATTAAAAATAAAAACAAATAAATACAGGTATGAAATGGCATCGGTGTATATGTGGATTGCATTGTGTGTTTTTTTAAAGCACTGTATACATTTATGCATTAATAATGTGATGCATCTGGGTGATGTTATGATATTGTTTTAATAGTACTATATTCATATCTTTTTTTTACGTTATTTTTAAAGGCTTTTTATTGAGATAGGACAGTAGAGAGATGACAGGAAAGCACTGGTTGGAGAGAAGGGAGCGGGATCAGCAAAGGACCTCGAGATGAGAATCAAACTTTCGTGTTACTTTTTAAATCTGGTCTGGGCTTTCTTGTTTGTTTTTAATATAAATAAAGTTCTAATTTTGGCAAATGAAAAAGCCCTTTCACACCAAAAGAGAGGGCCGCGCAGCTCAAACAAATCTTTCAGCTATAATTAATTAATTACATTTATATAGCGCTTTTCTGAGCACTCAAAGCGCTTTACATTGTCAGGGGGATCTCCTCGTCCACCACCAGTGTGCAGCATCCACCTGGATGATGCGACGGCAGCCATATTGCGCCAGAACGCCCACCACACACCAGCTCATTGGTGGAGAGGAGACAGAGTGATGAAGCCAATCAGCAGATATGGGGATGGTTAGGAGGCCATGATGGTCAGAGGCCAATGGGCGAGTTTGGCCAGGATGCCGAGGTCACACCTCTACTCTTTTCGAAAGACATCCTGGGATTTTTAATGACCACAGAGAGTCAGGACCTCGGTTTAACGTCTCATCCGAAGGACGGTGCTTTTTGTCAGTATAGTGTCCCCATCACTACACTGGGGCATTAGGACCCACACAGACCACAGGGTGAGCACCCCCTGCTGGCCTCACTAACACCTCTTCCAGCAGCAACCTAGTTTTCCCAGGAGGTCTCCCATCCAGGTACTGACCAGGCTCAACCCTGCTTAGCTTCAGTGGGCAACCAGTCTTGGGCTGCAGGGTGATATGGCTGCCAGTAAATGGATTGCTATGGATTGCATGAAAAATAGGATGCAGGAGAAGAAAGTTATTTACTAGTTACTTTAAAAAAGTAAACTGTAACTCGCATTACTTGTAACGTGTTACCACTAAGACTGGTTACTTTGCTAATTCACTCAACTATGTACTAGAAAAGGCAGATGTTTAAAAATCTTATAATATTAGAATATAAAGGCACCTAGTAGTATTAGCTGCTTCTCATTATGGGTCACTTTTTAAAAACTTCTCATGATGTGACTATGTTGGCTAAACTGTGGATCATTTATTGCTTCTTTGGCAGAACATGCATTCAGTGACTACATCTTTCCAGTGGTGGACAGTAGCCAAGTCGGTTAAGGTAGAGCTGGGATGATTGCAACACATTTTGCATTTCCTCCAGATACTGTTTGTATTGGAAAGAGACTGCTTGTATTAGAAAGGCAAAATTGACCTTAAACCCACATCTGTCAGCTATACACACTGTAATGATCAACCTGGTCTCATAAAAATACGTACCTCTGTGCACTTTTTGTGCAACATCGTTTTTACGTACCTTACTGCACGTTTCGCCGCAGTTTCAAAGAGAAATGCCCACTGACCCTGAAAAACCAGCATATGCTGGTTAGGTATGTTTTGACGCTGGGATGCTGGTTTAAGCTGGTCCTTTGCTGGTTTAT
>NW_015542339.1:818457-836009 GCF_001515605.1 Sinocyclocheilus anshuiensis | reverse complement strand
CCTTTGCTGGTTTATGCTGGTCCTTTTGCTGGTTTATGCTGGTCCTTTGCCAGCACGTGACCAGCATAAACCAGCAAAAGGACCAGCATAAACCATTGGTGAAGTTGTTCTTAATGTGTCTCTTTCTTTACACCTGAATACAGGGGTGTCCACTTATGAACTCTTCATCTATCCTGACGATGAATCCCGTCATGCCAGTTTCGGCCCTAGAAGCCAATCATGAACTCTTAGCCCTGCCTATTATGGTCACAAAGACTGCCTCTGAATTCACTCAGTGCCCTATTACGGTCAAGGGGACCGTTGCTGAGCTGTTCGCCTGTCCTATTGCGGCCATCAAGGCTGCTACTAACCTCTCTATGTTCTCTGTTCCAGTTCAGCCTGGTCCACCCTGGTGGTCATCTGCTCCACTGTGGGGATCTTCGGCTCCGTCTGCTCCACTGAAGTGGTCCTCAGCTCCATCAGCTCCACCGTGGTGGTCTTTGGTCCCATCGGCCTTACTGTGGTGGTCTTCAGACCTGCCCTGGCAGCCTGCTCCGCCTTGGCACCCTGGCCTACCTTTGTCTCCAGGCCCTCTTCCACAAGGGCCTGGCCTGCCATCCCTCCCCCTGGTCTGCCTCCATTCCGCATCCGTCCTGGATTTCTTTGACTCTTGGTGGAGCGTCTGGAATCCGCTCCATGTCACAACTGCCTGTTGGTGTGCCCATGTTAGCCACCAGAGGGCACTCTTTTGAACTATAGTGTGTTTGCATTGGACACCAACTCCCATCACCCTTTGCCTGGACTATCAAGCCTCATTGCCTCCAGCTGTGGGTGATTACTTTTTAGCTCAGCTGTATTTGAAGAGTTTGGTTCCAAAACGCGATAAACGCCTTTTTATTTTTTAAATGGTGTTTCCGCCAAAATCAGTATTGTATCTGGTCGGTATTGAAAAGTACATTTTTAATTTTACTCAAAATGCGATATCCGCCGAGTTATTCTGTCATGTTTTCTCCCTTTCTTTCCAAACCGCGACAAACGCCAGTCTCCCTTTTCTGCAGAATGTGATATATCCGCTCAACCAATCACAGCGCACCATTCCACGCACTCTAGACAGTAATGGCGGAGCTTTGAATACACCCGGCATCCTAGTTTTCCTCATCTATTTTGTACTTTGTGATCAACAAACAAACTTAGGGCTGCACGATAAATCGCATGTGATTGTCATGTGCATCTCATCAGTAAAGCCAGTTCTGTGATTAATAGTAAATCTCCATCACGTGCTTTCAGATGGAGCGGCATTTAATACACAGAGCCGTAGATCACTGCAATTTCGCGTTCATAATCACAGATGAGTTGCATTCGATTATGATTCGAAATAGTGTTCCGGAGCATTGCTTGAAATGAGGCTGTCACGTGACCTGTGAAAACGAAGCTTCGTTACCTCACTGACACGTCACGCTAGGCTCAAATACAAAGCGCGTCGATTGCGCTGTCCCATACCCGCGATCCATTTAGTACAATGTTATAGTTATATAAGTCAGCATGCCTATATGTATGTAGTGTTTTTACGTGGTGTATCGTTGTTAATTATAGTACTACTATTAAAAACATTGACATGCGAATGTCTGTTGACTGAATGAAAATTAAAACACCTTGCGGGCTCAACCACTGTTCCCAAAAAGGATAAAAGTCCTTCCTTAACCACAAACATTTTTGCTGCTTGTAAACGCCGTCCTCTGTTGTCAACAACTCACATTGGCGAGAAAAATTATTGCAGAATATACTGAATGCAATAACTGCATTTGTAAAATAAAGTCTTTATTGCCATTGTATTGTGCAAAATACAATAAATTTGGGAAACTCTATCGCTGCACACACACATGCCACCTTGCTTTGACACATATGCTTATTAATTAGAAAATTAAACCTTACAATAACATCCCAATGAACAAAGCATCTAAATGATACAGTTGGTGTAAGAATTTTTATTGACCACCAGATGGCAGGGTAGAGCACTGTGTCAAAAGCTTCGAAGCCTCACTGCTTCAAAAGCCTCATTTGGCACATCCCCAACAAAAACTACCCCGTGGGGGAAAAACAGGCTGGCAAGGCAGGATCAGGACAGGACACAACACGACAGGATACATTCGATGTTGATGTGATGATAATGATCTGGCACGGGACTGCAAACACAAGGAGAATAAATAGGGAGCAAATGAGGAGGGTAACAAGGGAACACATGTGGGGCAAATTAACCAATAATCAGGTAACAAGATGGGTGGGGTAAAGACAATTGACATGAGAGCACATGGCACACAGGAAACAAAGACAAAAGCCATGTGCTCACACAAAACAAAATCACAAGCACATGGCCAGCAAAACAAAATCCCTGTGCTTGACCAAAACAAGACACGAACACGCAGCTAATGAGAAAACTCATAAGCCGCGTGTTCACACAAGAAAACCAAGCTGTGTGCTACAAACTCTTCATATATACCATGCTGACTGAGAATTGGGTGTGGAAGAATTGCTCTGTGCTCTGTGTTTTTGCTGGTCTCCGGTTTGTTTTCACCTTGTGTGATGTTTTTTTTTCCTTTTGTCTTATGTGGATTATGTTTTTGGATTTCCTTATTAAATGCTGCACATGGATCTTTCATAGAGTCTGTGAGTGTTTCGTGACAGTAATAGGATTCCAAATTTAGTCATCAAAATCGGAATCCAGAACAGGCTCTTGGTGAACTTACTCATAATATGTCCCATAATGATCACATGTTAAGTGACTGGGCAGCGAGTAGGTGGTGCTTCACTACTGTCCAGGACAGATACCATGTTATATGCAATACAAGCAAAAAAGGTACAACAGCTATCAGTTTCACCTTATTTACCTCTGAAGGCTGCATATTAGTACCTTAAAGTACCTTACATATTAGTAACTAAAGTGTAAATGTAAGTACTTAAATGTTACATGTACCACCCCAGTGAAAGCTTTTCCACTGAACAGAAGTTTCCATTGCACAGAAGTTTCTTTAGTTTCTTGTTTGGCTCGTCACTTCACAAAAATAACGGAAAGGTTCTTTAGAGAGCCATGCTGCCAGGAATAGTTATTTTAATACTGCCGTCTTTGACTTCCTCTGCTTGTTGTGGCTCAAAGACCTCTCTTACAGGTTTCATCTCAAGGTTTCATCTCAAGAGCAGTGTGAAGCAAGACTGCATCATGTTGAAGATCTTACAGCTTCAGCTCTGTGAGTGGCAATTACGAAAATCTTTTCATATGCATATCTGTTATGAATACATGGAGTTTTGATGGTTAGCATTTTAGTCATTTTCATTGAAACACTCCTAATTATTATTTTTTTCTCACAGATCTTCTTACATGGTGTCAAGTTGCAGAGATTTTAACAAATCAGCTAACAGATTTGGGTCAAAATGTGACCATGAACTGTGGTCTTGACTTAAAGGAGGTGACATGGTTGGTACTAAATTTACCAGATCCTCCGGTTCTGATATTACGCTCTTTTTCAAACCCACCAGCAACATTTTACTTCAATAATAGATTCAAACAAAAATATTCAGTGCAGCCTAAACATAATCTGTTCATAAATAATGTCAGTATTGATGAGTTAGGAGTTTATTACTGTACAAACATAGACAGAACTGCACAATTCAGCAATGGCACCAGACTAGACCAGACCACATGGATCGTTGGTAAGTGATACTTCACCTATTGCTTTATAAGAATATCTTGCTCATAAAAAAACTTACATTGATTACACTAATATACATTCATTTACACCATCATTTGTATATATTTCTATTTTCTTTACAGTCCCAACTCAACCTACAGTGTGTCAGAATCACACTGTAGTAGTGCAGCCTACAGAGCCGACATTGTGGCAGACTGCTACTGTTATATTTGGTCTGATCAGTGTTATTCTGGTAATTGGGTTCATAGGTGAGTTAGAGTTCTACCTTATTACCATTAAATGTGCTGCAGTAGCATGACTGTTGGTTAAGTTGTTCTTAATGTGTTCTGTTTTTTTCTTAGCATTCTTAGGCCTATTTAAGTTTTTTGTTGATCGCAGTAACAAACACCCACAACGACGAAGATACTGACCTACTGCAGCTTCAACTGATAGATCCTGAATAGGCTGACCAGATGTACCTTTTTCACAAGGTGTATCCCGGTGTCCTGACAACTGGCAAAAATGTAAATATGTCCCAGTTTCAGCTGTAAGGGTCACTGGGTTTAATTTACATGGAACAGAAGCCCAACATGAATTTTAGAATATAACTGACAATTTTCTTGGATTTACTGAATATGAAATGTTTGCGTAGTTAACTTAGCACTCAACAGATGTCTGTTTACAAACAGAGTACGAGTAGCCCTTATTTGTTGCTTAATAGCATACTTTGTAAAAGATTGTGTAAACGTGTAATGCATTGTCAACCAGTCGTGTTCATTGCTATGTTATTGCAGCAAAAATAAATGCAGAGCTGCTTTTACAGGAAATTACTGTGGAATCTGGTCACCATGACAGCTTCATGTGTTTGATGCCACTCTTTGAAATGATAATAAAAGCACTCGAATATGGAGTTGCATTTTAGTTCATATATTTATTTTTTCTTAATGCATATTTTGTGCTCAGTTATTAATTAATTAATTTGGAATAGTTTGCTTTAAATAAAGTGTTGAGAGAAGCTCTGAAATGTTTCACTGGCTTTGCACTTCGTCCAAATAAGAAACCACAAAAGTAACACCTCAAGGCAGGATGTGCTAACAAGATTATAGCCCACTTACTTTAAATTGTCCTGTGCATTGAGAGTATTATGCTCTCTGTGTGTATTAATTGGACTATAATTTGTTCTTGCATATATTTTTAAATGCTCTGATTTCTGTTGTTTATATTGGTCAATTTTGACATAATAATTGTTTTAAACGACTCTCTTAAAGTCTTCCTTCTCATCTTGACCAACTTATAAAGTCAATTTAAGGATGTAATTGTCAGAGACCAATTTAATATGACCACATCAAATCTTTTTATGTCCTTGTGTTTAGTTCCTGTTTTGGCCACTTTGGTTATTACTGGTGGTGTAGAATGTGGCCATCTAGTGGTCTTAATAACATATAGCGTACCAAACTGCCACTGATTGTCATTATTAGGAATAATAGATTTAATAATAGATAAATAATATAATTAAATCTGCAACCTATGTCCCTTAAATATGAATATATGGCACCCTGAATTTTAATTTTTTTAAATTTTTTTTTAGTAGATCACATGCTTTTGGCAAAACAAATCAAGCTCCTGTGCTTTAAAGTTAAATGTTTTTTTTTTTTTTTTTTTACATAAGCTTTGGCATTTTGCTGTTTTTCGTGCTGGATGTTGTTAGTATAACTATATACGATAGGCACGCGCTTTTAACTCTTTTCCTGCCAAACACAGCATTTTCTGGGTTTCCGCGTTCTCGCTGTTATACGCTCGGGGGCACTATTACGCATCTCCTGAATGAGTCTAGAATGTGTTGATCAAAAACACAAACGAGGAAGACACAGAAACAAGTGACCTCATATGTAAGCATATACATATGAAAAATAATGCAATCATCACCACCACGCATGCATATAAATGAAAACTGTCTAATGTTAGGAGTGAAATGTCCATCCAGGAAGTGGTAAAGGACTGTGCAAGTTTTGGCAACACGTTCTCACTCCCAATTAGTGTGTTAAAAATAAATGAATGAAAATTTTGTAACAAAAAATAAATAAAACAAATTTTATTAATTTGTATATTCATTCAAATTCATAGAAAAAAATAGCCTAAGCCTACAGTGACAATAAGCAAAAGTAAAACATGAATTAAGTTTAATTAAATTGATTGTGAAAGTCGTTTCAACTTAAACTGACTTAGGAAGTCGTTTGTTGCCATGACTTTTTGATCATATTATTACCTGTAACGTGTGTGCCGGACCCAAATCAAGAATTAACGGCCATTTCTACAGCCATTGCAAAGATACAACCGAGAAAGACCGAGAGCGTCTATTACCTCAGCAGCAATAATAATAACAATCTTGCATTCTCGCTTTTACAGCGCTTATTTTGATATTTAACGTTAGATCTTTCATATTCTTTGAACAAAATTAATGCTTAAGGTTGATTCAGTATTACTCTTAATGAAAAAAAAAATCCCACACACAGCAATGCTACAACGACAAAGTAGCTTAGGCCTATATTAAACATAAAACTTTTATTAACAGAACGAATAAGACATTCCCGCGTTGTAACAAATAAATAAAAGGTTTTTGGATTTCCCCCTTACTTCTAACGAATGCTTAGTTTGTGGCTCATTATTATTATTATTAATAATACAAAAGGCTATACAATAAAACAGTAAGATGACAAATGTACTTATATTAAACTTTTAACTTTTATTAACAATATGAATAAGGAAAATATGTTTTGTAACACAAATAAATAAACGGTCTTTGGATTTCCCCTCTAAAAAAAAAAAAACAGTCTGTGGTTCATTATTTTCAGCCATTCTTGAGAAGTGGGACAAAACAGGGTGCAAAATTGAAAAAATAAAACCTTGTACTCAGACAAATGAAACTACATTTATGTATCTTATATGTACTAAGCTACTGAGATATGCTTTGATACAACTTCCCAACTTTTCCCATCTTTTTTTAACAAAATGTGCTTTTTACCTTGGACTGTGTAATATAATTTCAGCTTTATCTTTAATAGCATTCAAGACGTTTTTAACATTTCAAAACACATTCTCGTGTTAGCAGACAGATTACACTTTCACATGTGACCAACAATTCCACAACAAATATAAAATATCATAATGAGATATTATCAAAATATTCAACTGACGGAGGTGACAGAACTGACGGTGGTGACGAAAACCTGAATTTGTAGTCATTTTAACTATCAAATACATTGAATCAGTCAATTACTGTATTAAAACAAACAACAAACAGTGAGTATGTTATTGTTTATAAAGCTTTTATTCAAGTCACATTTAAGTATTTTGATATATCATTGGAACACAAAATCTTATGGTGGTGACATCTGACGGTGTTGACAAATTTGGCATTTCTTTCACAAAACCAATGGAGTTCATGTAGTAGCCATTTTCTTTTTTTCTCTTGATGCTAGATGCTAATGGAACCTTCTTCTAAATTTTTCAAATAATTTCCTCAGAAATTGGAAGATGGTGTTGACATATCATGGCTGTGACAAAGGAAATATTAACATTAGGATTTAAAATATTCTAAAACTAAAACTTAGCAGAGCCTGTCTGACACTGATGTACTCTGCAGAGGTGAACTGTTGCAAGGGGGTCCTTTAGAGTGACAGCTGCCCCTGATATTCCCTGATTTTATTACATTTTATTGAATGTCTGACGGTGTTGACAAAAAGTGGGGACGCAACTTTAAAATCTTATGAAACATAGATGTGTCATTAAAAAAACAACCTTGCTTTGATAGGAGATATTATTAAGTGTTGCTTTTGATAAAACAAGCTATTTTTCATCATTAAAAAAACATTTTTATCCATTTTATTGCATACGAATGCTTGAACCCTTCTCTGTGGACACACTGTTTTAGTTGTAGAGAGAGGACATTAAGAAACAGATTTGGTATAATAATGAGAAAATTAAATTGAAGGTGATAATTGTGTTAAATACATTCTATTATTAATCCCTCATGACATTTAAAATTGAAAATATGTTTTATTTTTTAAAGCTAATAGCAGTTACCATTGCTGGACCTGTTTTGTCCCACGTCTCAAGCTATAGATTAAAACACATCAGCCATAAAATCATCACTCTCGTCACGTGCGTTTTTGCAATAAATACCTTTGACTGTACTTTTATTTGTCTGCTACTTGTTTTATAATGTTCAGAAGTGGGTAGGTTTAGGGTAGGGGTGGGGTTAGGTGCTCCAATGAAAGAATACATTTATATAAAATTATTATTATTTTTTTTTTTTAACAAATGCATGCAAACCAATAAATTAAGACAAACAACTGAAAACAATGGAGGACCCTGCACGTCGAAAAGTGATGCTAAAAGGATACCCCTGTGCGTTGAAAAATTATGCTAAAGGGGTACCTTGAGCATCAAAAAGTGATGCCAAGGGGTCCTGACCAAGCATCAATATCTGACGAGTTGGGAGTGAGAACGTGTTGGTTTTGGGAGTGTTGATGGAACCCATGCCTCTTTGCTTTGATAATATTACTGAACATGATCCAGATGTAGTATTTGATAAAAATGCAATTTTCTCAGCTTTTTGTTTAAAATGTTGTCTTTTTGAATGAAACCTACTTACATTCAAGTGTTAATAAAAAAATAATGCTTGAAGCTAGAATAAAATTTTTTTTTTTTTTTTTTCCTAGAGGGTCTGTTTTTTTATTTTGGTGTTTTGCATGTTCAGATATTCATACAACAAAATATTCTGGGGGCCATGCAATTTTAGTGAAAATCATCTAAAATGCTGGCGGTGGCTGGCAACTTTTTTCAAAAAATGCTGGTGGGGAAAGAGTTCAAAACTGGCTCCTTCGTCGCACACCACAAACCAGACATTTGAGTTCTTGACTGGTTCTTTGCTTACACACACTGCATCAGAGCCCTTTCTTGGCTGCACAGCTGTGACCAAAGGAAACTCAGCCGGAAAAGGCGGAAAACGAGGAAGAGAGATCCTCTTCAGACGCCGTCCCCTCTGACCTCATCTCCCCAACCATTCTGCTGACTAACGTTCAGTCTCTGGACAACAAACTGTGGTCGTGCATCTCCTATATTTTATCCATTCTGGCTACCGAGGGAATTTACAGTGGTCATAATCACAGCTGTTAACATTCTCTCTCAAGCCAACACAGACCAGGCACTCAAGGAAGACAAGCGAGAACAGGGACGCGGGAAGTAGGGGTGCTGAGGGGGCTGCAGCACCCCCTATTTTCACATGGTTGCAAAAGCAACGCCAGGCTTGTTCATTTAAATTTATTCAGTTTTAGCATTTAATAATTTATTTGTAATGATCTCTGAAATGTAAATTGTAAGTGGGCTATAATAAACCCATGTTTATCTTTATAAACATGATTAATTTTACTTGTGATGTTTTCTATACGGGATGATTAGCCTAATCCTCATGAACACGTGACGCTAGCGCCCCCCTCAACACGGACACACACAGCACCCCCAACCGAAAGCATCTTCCAGCGCCCCTGAGCGAGAAGGAAACCGTATTATCCTGATGCAATGTTTATTGTAACAGGGGACTTTCACATCACCATTAACACACGTAGTGAGTGTTTTGGACTGCTACTCTTCTTTCCGGGATGCCTTCAAATCCCTCCCCCATTGTTGCCCCTCTCCCGGATGAGCTGAATCATTTTCATGTTTGTTTTGAGGCTCACAACACCACCCAGACAGAGAGAGCTGATGCAGAAGCGGTTAATATGCTCTCCGTCTGTGTCGTGGATGTAACACGATCCTTCCGACGGGTGAATATCCGCAAGGCTGCAGTCCAGATGGCATCGCAGGCCATGTACTCTGAGCTTGCGTGGGCAACTTGCCAGTCGTTTTCACACACATCTTCAACCTTTCCCTCTCTCTGTCTGTGGTTCCCTCACGCTTTAAAAAATCCACCATTGTGCCCATACCAAAGAAAACTAAAATCATGTGTTTGAACGACACCCATCTTCAGCAAATGTTTTGAGAATCTCATCAGAGACTACAGTATGTGAGAATCAGTGGTGTTCTGAAAATGAGGCAGTCTTCAAAGTTTTTTTTTTTTAAATCAAATGTAATGTACTGTCCCAGTCACATGTTCTTGGTTAAAGAAACCAAGAAAACCTTATCAGAAGAAAAAAAAATATATATATATACCGGTATATATTTTTTTTACATTAACAATGTAATGAATATTCTATTTAATATTCATAATAATAAATAATAATAAAGCCATGTATGAATCACATCAAGCTAGTGTTTTTAAGAATTTTACGTTTATTCCAAAATAATAACTCAAGGCAGTAACCAATATATTTTGTTTGTGAACAGCTATTCTTTTTAATAATTAACTTTTAACTATTTATGAATTTTTCGGATCATCAATCATCAAAGCTCGGTAAATAGGCTATTGCTCACAGACACAGAGATTTATTACAAATGTAACCAAGCTGACAGCAACCAGTGTCAGCCCAGATCTGGCCCACGTCTGGCCCAAATGGATTTCACGCGGGCCAGATGTGGTCCGGATCTGGGCCAACACTATGTTGCTGTCTGAAACTGCCACAGATCATGTTTTCAGGCCATTTCAAGTCTTATTTTGATGTAACAATGTGGTTATATCTACGTGTGAGTTGTTTACTTACTTTTTAAAATTAGTCTTCCCATTAACGCCATTATATTGTTCATTCATACTGATTCGTGAACTCACACAAAACACAAGAGGTGGGATTTATCACATGAACCAATCACAGCCAAACATAACTAGTCATATCCAATCATATCGTAATGGAGGCATTGCCTCCTCTCACATGACTTTCCCCATTCATTCTTAATTACCCCCCACTAAACCCACAGCATGCTATGTGGTCTCTATTAAAAGTCAATGGCATGAAGGGAGGCAAGCCTCCGCTGTAACTTCACCTGCGGGTGTCGCTGTTGGACAGTGTTACTTTATAAAAACGAGTGACTTTTATACTTTTAATGTAATATTTAGTAATATTTGTGTTGTTTTATTTTTGTAATATCGATTATTTTCTCATCCAATTTTTTGAGGAGACACTGCCTCCCTTGCCTCCTCGGAGGAATCGTCCCTGGTGAGAATGCTGTTTGTAGATTACAGTTTAGCATTCAATTCCATAGTATCATAGTACCTCCAGGCTCTGGGCCTAAACAGATCACTGTGCAGCTGGATCAATGGATCCTGGTCCATGTCAGGTTGTCAGAATGGGCAACAATACATCATCCACACTGATCTTCAACACTGGTGCTCCTCAGGGCTGTGTTCTCAGCCCACTCCTGTACTCCCTGTACACCCATGATTGTGCAGCTACACACAGATCCAATCATGTCATCGTCAAATTCACTGATAACACAACGGTGGAAGGCCTGATCACTGACAATGATGAGATGGCTTAGAGAGAAGAGTTGCACACTCTGACAAAATGGAGAACCACCTCTCAGTCAACATCGACAAGAAAAATACCACTGTAGCCACAATAATAGATGTGTGACACAATTTGAAGAAAAAAAAACTGCAGCCTCAGTACATGCCCATTATGGTAAATCAATACCTGTGGTCAACCAGTACCATCAAAACAATTGAGAAACCAACTTTGTAATTATAAAAGGTGGATCCAGAGTTTGATGGTACCTGGATGACCACATGCTTATCATCTAGAGCTCCAGTGCAGTTTGTGAACTGCCACCTTTCTTGGAATCCATCTGCAATTTTCATCCAATCATCAGTACTTGCAGATGTTGGTGGCCATGGCTCCAACAGTGATAAGGGCATCTTTGCTCAAAGTGCTTCGTGAACGTTTGCCTGTGAAAGGGGTAGAATTTATTCTCGGCAACAATCTGGCTGGTGGGAAGGTTTTTCCCATATTGGAGGTTTCTGATAATCCTGTGTTGTTCGACCAGCCCGATGATTTGTCTAAGATGTACCCTGAAGTTTTTCCCGCTTGCGCCGTTACGCGAGCTCAAGCTCGTAAGAAAGGTGACTTTGATTTGTCTTCCTCTTTGTGAAATTTTTTTCTATGTTTGGCTTACCAAAAGTTGTGCAAACCGATCAAGGCACTAATTTCCTTTCTAAGCTCTTTTCACAAGTTTTGACTACTTTAAATATTTCTCACCGAGTTTCGAGCGCCTATCATCCAGAGAGCCAAGGTGCGCTCGAACGTTTTCACCAAACGTTGAAAGCGATGCTCAGGAAGTACTGCAGGGATACTGGTAAGGATTGGGACGAGGGGGTACCGTTACTTTTGTTTGCGGTTAGAGAGGCCGTGCAGGAAAGTCTTGAATTTAGTCCCGCCGAACTTGTGTTTGGACATACTGTCCGAGGTCCTTTGAAAGTGTTCAAAGAGAACATCCTGTCTTCTGATTCTAGCCCTAAAATAAACCTGTTGGATTACGTCAGTAAATTCCGTGAACGGTTACATAAAGCTTGTTCTATGGCGGGGGATTCATTGACTGCTGCTCAAGAAAATATGAAAGGCCGGTTTGATCGTAAATCTGTTCAGCGCTGTTTTAAAGAAGGTGATCAAGTGTTGGTGTTGCTCCCTATTGTTGGTTCTGCCTTATCTGCACGATTTTCCGGCCCTTATGAGGTGCTGAGAAAGTTGAGTGACACTGATTACGTGGTTCGTACTCCTGACAGGAAAAGGAAGTCTCGTGTGTGTCATGTGAATATGTTAAAGGCGTATCACAGCCGAGAATCTTCCCGAATGGAAGTTTCAATTGCAGATGATGTTGCTGCTCCTGTTCCAGTTTCTGTAGCTACAGCATGTAGTGATGTTGATATTGCTTGTGATGTTGATGCTGAGGATGATGGTGTGGTGTCCCGTCATACTCTTCAACAATGTGCTAGATTTAAGAATTCTGAAGTCTTAAGTGACTTACCATCTCATCTTCCTCATTTATCTGGACAACAAAGGGGTGATATCATACACCTGATCAATGACTTTCCTCCTTTGTTTAATGATGTACCTTCTTGTACCACAGTTTTGCAGCATGATATTAATGTGGGCGATGCTGCTCCGATCAAGCAGCATGCATACCGTGTGAATGTCGCAAAGAGAGCTGTCATGCGAGGTGAGGTTGATTATTTGCTTGAGCATGGACTTGCTAAGCCTAGCTGTAGTCCCTGGAGTTCGCTGTGCTTACTAGTCCCGAAGAGTGATGGCACCACTCGATTTTGTACTGACTACCGAAAAGTAAACGCAGTTACCAACCTTGCGTTGACAACCTTGGTTCCGCTCGATATGTCAGTAAATTAGACTTATTAAAAGGATACTGGCAGGTGCCCCTTACCTCTCGCGCCTCTGATATTTCAGCCTTTGTGACTCCCGATAGTTTTTTACAGTATTCTATTATGGCTTTCGGGATGCGCAACGCGCCCGCTACTTTTCAGCGACTCATTAACATTGTGCTTTCAGGGGTTTCAAACTGTAATGCTTATCTGGATGATCTAGTGGTGTATTCTACTGACTGGTCAGAACATGTTTCTCTGTTACGGACTGTATTTGAGCGTCTCACTAACGCTTCTTTGACTTTGAACTTGGCAAAGTGTGAATTCGGTCAAGCAACTATTACCTATCTTGGTAAAGAAGTAGGTCAAGGTCAAGTGCGCCCGTTAGAAGCAAAGGTAACAGCCATTGCTGAATTTCCAAGTCCAACTACTCGACGAGAACTTCGCAGATTTCTAGGCATGGCTGGCTATTATCGTAGCTTCTGTAAGAACTTTTCTATCATTGTTCAGCCTTTAACGTCGCTCCTTAGTCCATCGTGTCAGTTTTTGTGGTCTGATGAATGTCTTTGCTGTGTAACGATCCTGTCTTGATGGCACCTAATCTCGCTTCCAAGTTCAAATTAGAAGTAGATGCTAGTGCGGTTGGTGCCGGGGCTGTGCTGTTGCAGGAGGATAAGGAGGGAATTGATCATCTTGTCTGCTACTTTTCGCGCAAGTTCAACAAACATCAAGTCAATTATTCGACAATCGAGAAAGAAGCGTTAGCATTGCTTATGGCTCGCCAATATTTTGATGTATATATTGGGTCTAGTAGCTATCCAGTTATTGTGTTCACAGATCATAATCCTCTGGTTTTTCTGTCACGTATGTACAACCAAAATCAACGCTTAATGCGTTGGTCTCTGATTGTGCAAGGTTATAATTTAGTAATCAAGCACAAGAAAGGTTTGGAGAATGTGATCGCTGATGCTCTATCTAGAGTGTAATTATGTTAAGCTTCAAATAGTTAAAACAAATATATGTAATTGCATATAGTTTGTTCTTGTGGGCGGGAGTGTTACGTGCTGCGTTTTTTTTTTTCTCTTTTTCCCTCCCTCTTCCATCTCTATCACTCTGCTCTCTAATCTGTCGTCTTTGCTCTCAGGTCTCTGCTGGATGGAGGAGGCGGCTGTCGATCATCATTAAGGGCGTCGTCCCTGTAGCCAATCCGGTGTCACCCTGCTGGTTAAAGGTCTCTCGGCGTGCCGCGCTGAGTAGCAGTGTGTGTGTACAGGTGTTTTGAGTTGAGACTTGTGTTTAGAGTTTGTATTCTTCTGTTGTGAATGTGTGACCCTAATGCTTGTTTTTTTTTGCACTAGCTAGATCCTGAGTTGAGCGTTGATAAGAGTTAACTGTTCTCTTCGTTTACTGGGGGAATGGGGAACAGATTAGGGTATCGCGCGACCTAGGATACATATTGCCCGCAGTTAACAAGTGTTAGACACACTAGGTAAGAGGTGAGCGCCTTCTTTGTATTTTTGTTTTGTAGTTAGTGTAATTTAGTTGTGGCGTCGCATACGCCGAAGATTTCGGGTTTGTTTTCTGCATTCTTCTTTGGTTAGTTAAGTTAGAGGTTTTTTTGGAACTTAGTTTAGGAACTATTTTTGGTTTATTTCTTTTGTTGATTTGGCGCCACCCTCGTTCCTTTTTCCCCTTAGTTTAATGTTTTCTTTTTTCTTTTGTTTTCTAAATCATGCATTGTATATAGCTCACACACTGTTTAGTGGCTTCGGCTTGAGGAAATTAAAACCATTTAATTGGGTTAAACGCTATTTGTGCCTGGTTATTTCTACAATCTCCACTATCACAGCAATATTGATAACTAACTGTTACGTTCCAACCCCTGGAACTGTAAAGATCGTAACAGAAAACAATAAAAAGTGACAACTTGGCAATCCCTCAACCAAGACCACTGCCTGGATTCTCAAAACCAATCCCCCGTGTGATTGTGGCTCATGAGACCTTCCCACTGTCACAGAATATAATGCGCCCCTTCCCTGGAAAGGACCTAAACAAATCTTATGTTTGTTAAGAAACAGTAAGTGGAAGCTTATAAGAATGTGTGCTCAAATTCACTGGCCAAAGAGGATCCACTGGCTTCATGCATTGTCTTCATGCAAAATAACGTATAAAACTCCTTAAATAAAAAAGCAAAAAAAAATGATGCAAAAGTAAAGTTATGATTATTGAGAATGAGCTCACTCCCTGTACTGAAGGTGTGTGATCATAAATTCCAGGGTCCCTGCATATTTGTATGGCTTTAGAAATGTTGCTGGGTGTCCACTTTTAGTGGCTGCTTTTTTTCTGCTTAGGTGATCCACTTCTTCTTAGCACTATCCCTTATAAATAAATATATCAACTTTATACATGAATCACGAATCAATTTGACCGAAGTTTAAACTTATTAGTACACAACATGGGAAAAAAGTAAAAAAATGAAAAAAGGGAAAATGTACATATTATACAACTTTTAGCTAATAGCTTATATATTAATTAAGCTCGGGGCGTTTTTTGGTATTTTCGCCTAAATTTAACATACTCAAATTCAAATGTTTACCCTGCACACATACAATGGAGGAAATGAAAAAAAATGGTTTAATTGTAAAGAAAACCCTTTGAACTACAAAATATGAGTGTAATTCTTTATAAATAACATTATATACTTTTCAAATATTACTATAAACACAAAAAAAACATAGGCGCTTTTGGAGTTTTAAAACTAAGTATTTTTTTGAAAATCTGTAATTCAGGTTCTATTAGGCACAACTCTCTGCAATTTACTTTGTTTGATGCCACTAGATGCCAAAAAGTACCAGAAAAAATAATCTTTCAAATAACAGCTTCTAAACAGGAGTTACTACATTATTTGTGAAGCGAGTCAGAATGTCTATTTCTGCATCGAAATGTGTCATTGTGAGTTTCCTTTGCAAAAACAGGCTTTATAAAACACATTAACCCCACAATCCTATATTACTCTGTGCCATAAGCACTTTAATTGATTATTAATTGAATTATGTTTCATTTTTATGTTTTTCTAAGTAGTAATATACAAAATGGCACATGTAAATGAAGCATAAACATTTTTAACGTCATTTTGGACCCGTATCCGGGTCCGCAGAGTTTAATTAATATTGACTGATATTTATGGAAGTCCATTTTCGCCACTGAATAAAAAATAAAAAAGGTAATTGCGACTTATCTTACAATTCTGACTTTTTTCTCAAAATTTCATAATATAAACTCGCAATTCTGACATTTTTCTCAAAATTTCATAATATAAACTCGCAATTCTGACATTTTTTTTCTCAGAACTGTGAGATATAAATTCGCAATTGCATGTTATAAAGTCAGAATTGCGAGATACACTCTCATTTGTCAGAAAAAGTCAGAATTTCTAATTATATAACTCCTTATAGCTAATTATATAGCTAATTATTTAACTCACAATTCTGACTCTATGCAATTGCAAGTTTATATCTTACAATGGTGAGAGAAAAAAAATCAGAATTGTGAGATAAAACTCACAATTATCTCTTTTTTTTTTATACAGTGGCGGAAACGGGCTGCCATGGATATTATATAATAAATACATTTTAATTGAAAATAAATAAATAAATAAAAAACCATGTGCAATTGTTTTGTATTGTCATGTTTTTGCTGTTCTTGTTGCATTTAACAACCTCAGTATGCTATGTTTCTAGCGCATCCAATCTAGCTTGCGTAATCTATCTGATTTAACAGTGAGTTTAGCTAACACAGTCACTGTAGTGGAATAAAAACAACACATAGCCTTTTTCACTGCAACTTCAAAGGAGGCAAGACAATGTTGTCGAAACTAGTGCTTGATACCTGAGGTCATTTTGTTACACTGTTTGCTAGCCTGGTATACAGGTGCATCTCAATAAATTAGAATGTCGTGGAAAAGTTAATTTATTTCAGTAATTCAACTCAAATTGTGAAACTCGTGTATTAAATAAATTCAATGCACACAGACTGAAGTAGTTTAAGTCTTTGGTTCTTTTAATTGTGATGATTTTGGCTCACATTTAACAAAAACCCACCAATTCACTATCTCAACAAATTAGAATATGGTGACATGCCAATCAGCTAATCAACTCAAAACACCTGCAAAGGTTTCCTGAGCCTTCAAAATGGTCTCTCAGTTTGGTTCACTCGGCTACACAATCATGGGGAAGACTGCTGATCTGACAGTTGTCCAGAAGACAATCATTGACACCCTTCATGAGGAGAGTAAGCCACAAACATTAATTGCCAAAGAAGCTGGCTGTTCACAGAGTGCTGTATCCAAGCATGTTAACAGAAAGTTGAGTGGAAGGAAAAAGTGTGGAAGAAAAAGATACACAACCAACCGAGAGAACCGCAGCCTTATGAGGATTGTCAAGCAAAATCGATTCAAGAATTTGAGTGAACTTCAAAAGGAATGGACTGAGGCTGGGGTCAAGGCATCAAGAGCCACCACACACAGACGTGTCAAAGAATTTGGCTACAGTTGTCGTATTCCACTTGTTAAGCCACTCCTGAACCACAGA